>NW_027260916.1:35000-45000 GCF_045791955.1 Oncorhynchus clarkii lewisi
AAGACAGAGACAGAGACAGAGAAGATAGAGAGAGAGACGGAGAAGACAGATAGAGAAGACAGAGACATAGAAGACAGAGACAGAGACAGAGAAGACAGAGAGAGAGACAGAGAAGATGGAGAAGACAGATAGAGAAGACAGAGACAGAGAAGACAAATAGAGAAGACAGAGAAGACAGAGAGAGAGACAGAAGACAGAGACAGAGAAGACAGAGAAGACGGACACAGATAAGACAGAGAAGACGGAGACAGATAAGACAGAGACAGAGAAGACAGAGACAGAGACATAGAAGACAGAGCGAGAGACAGAGAAGACGGAGAAGACAGATAGAGAAGACAGAGACAGAGACAGAGAAGACAGAGGGGGGGACAGAGAAGACGGAGAAGACAGATAGAGAAGACAGAGACAGAGAAGACAAATAGAGAAGACAGAGACAGAGACAGAGAAGACAGAGAGAGAGACAGAGAAGACAGAGACAGAGAAGACAGAGAGAGAGACAGAGAAGATGGAGAAGACAGATAGAGAAGACAGAGACAGAGAAGACAAATAGAGAAGACAGAGACAGAGACAGAGAAGACAGAGAGGACAGAGGCAGAGAAGACAGAGACAGAGAAGACAGAGACAGAGAAGACAGAGACAGAGAAGACAGAGAGGACAGAGGCAGAGAAGACAGAGACAGAGAAGACAGAGACAGAGAAGACAGAGACAGAGAACACAGAGAGGACAGAGGCAGAGAAGACAGAGACAGAGAAGACAGAGACAGAGAAGACAAATAGAGAAGACAGAGACAGAGACAGAGAAGACAGAGAGGACAGAGGCAGAGAAGACAGAGACAGAGAAGACAGAGACAGAGAAGACAGAGACAGAGAAGACAGAGAGGACAGAGGCAGAGAAGACAGAGACAGAGAAGACAGAGACAGAGAAGACAGAGACAGAGAAGACAGAGGCAGAGAAGACAGAGACAGAGAAGACAGATAGAGACATTTAGAGAGACCCTTGTCCATAGCGTTTTGTCTTGAGGAAGTTTGTTTTATCCAATAATCCAACAGCACACAGATAAGCCCACCATTAAACTATCCTTACCTAAACTTCTCACTTTGTTAGAGAAAAGATTCCCCAGTCTATGGAGATCCTGTCACTGCAACGTACACAACAATGGAGAGAGTTGAGCATGGAGATGTGACACCAGACCAGAGGAAACAGTTTAACAGGTTGCTTGTCTTTCAGATTCTATTCAACATTTAAAAGGTTTATATAGTGCCTAGGTCTTATGATTCCCTCCCTCTCCTCTCTCCCTCTCCTCTCCTCCCTCCCTCCCTCCCTCCCTCTCCTTTCCTCTCTCCTCCCTCACTCTCCGTCTCCCTCCCTCCCTCCCTCCCTCCCTCCCTCCCTCCCTCCCTCCCTCCCTCCCTCCCTCCCTCCCTCCCTCCCTCTCCTCTCCTCTCCTCTCCTCTCTCCTCCCTCCCTCCCTCCCTCCCTCCCTCCCTCCCTCCCTCCCTCCCTCCCTCCCTCCCTCCCTCTCCTCTCCTCTCCTCTCCTCTCCTCTCCTCTCTCCTCCCTCCCTCCCTCCCTCCCTCCCTCCCTCCCTCCCTCCCTCCCTCCCTCCCTCCCTCCCTCTCCTCTCCTCTCCTCTCCTCTCCTCTCCTCTCCTCTCTCCTCCCTCGCTCCCTCCCTCCCTCCCTCCCTCCCTCCCTCCCTCCCTCCCTCCCTCCTTCTCCTCCCTCTCCTCCCTCCTCTCTCCTCCCTAATGGAAGGTCGTGATATAGCCAATGTCCTGGGGGATGTTGTGTGTCTGGTAATTAAACAGCTGTCTTCATAATAATTCAATCTAATTCATTCTAGTTCTGCCAGACTCCTTTAACAGGTAGAAGTGACAGCAGGGATTGTCTAATTCATTCTAGTCCTGCCAGACTCCTTTAACAGGTAGAAGTGACAGCAGGGATTGTCTAATTCATTCTAGTCCTGCCAGACTCCTTTTACAGGTAGAAGTGACAGCAGGGATTGTCTAATTCATTCTAGTCCTGCCAGACTCCTTTTACAGGTAGAAGTGACAGCAGGGATTGTCTAATTCATTCTAGTCCTGCCAGACTCCTTTTACAGGTAGAAGTGACAGCAGGGATTGTCTAATTCATTCTAGTCCTGCCAGACTCCTTTTACAGGTAGAAGTGACAGCAGGGATTGTCTAATTCATTCTAGTCCTGCCAGACTCCTTTAACAGGTAGAAGTGACAGCAGGGATTGTCTAATTCATTATATTCCTGCCAGACTCCTTTAACAGTGTCAGCAGGGATTTCCATGTAGAATAATACCAGGGAACATGAATGACTTAGGGGCCCAATAACTCATGTGGAACACAGAGAGAACGCATTTCCAACACATTTACTGTGGACAACTAATTAACCAAACATCACCCCAGAACACTTTCCATGTTGATAAAAAGCCTCTACATTGATAAGGTATTTGTTCTGTCCCAAACGTCCCCGTTCCCCTGTGTGGTTAATGAAGGGTCAGTGTCCTGGGGTTGTTGCTGAGTGTCTGGTAATTAAAATGACCTTTTTATAATCGTCACAAGCCTCCTTTGACCCCCACAGGTGACAGACTGTAGAATATATCACACACCTTACAGAATAGTCATGTTGTGATGGAGAACCCAGGAAGACCATAATGACTTGTTGTGATGAAGACCATAATGACTTGTTGTGATGAAGACCATAATGACTTGTTGTGATGAAGACCATAATGACTTGTTGTGATGAAGACCATAATGACTTGTTGTGATGAAGACCATAATGACTTGTTGTGATGAAGACCATAATGACTTGTTGTGATGAAGACCATAATGACTTGTTGTGATGAAGACCATAATGACTTGTTGTGATGAAGACCATAATGACTTGTTGTGATGAAGACCATAATGACTTGTTGTGATGAAGACCATAATGACTTGTTGTGATGAAGACCATAATGACTTGTTGTGATGAAGACCATAATGACTTGTTGTGATGAAGACCATAATGACTTGTTGTGATGAAGACCATAATGACTTGTTGTGATGAAGACCATAATGACTTGTTGTGATGAAGACCATAATGACTTGTTGTGATGAAGACCATAATGACTTGTTGTGATGAAGAACACATGAAGACCATAATGACATGTTGTGATGAAGACCATAATGACTTGTTGCGATGAAGACCATAATGACTTGTTGTGATGAAGACCATAATGACTTGTTGTGATGAAGACCATAATGACTTGTTGTGATGAAGACCATAATGACTTGTTGTGATGAAGACCATAATGACTTGTTGTGATGAAGACCATAATGACTTGTTGTGATGAAGACCATAATGACTTGTTGTGACGAAGACCATAATGACTTGTTGTGATGAAGACCTTAATGACTTGTTGTGATGAAGACCATAATGACTTGTTGTGATGAAGACCATAATGACTTGTTGTGATGAAGACCATAATGACTTGTTGTGATGAAGACCATAATGACTTGTTGTGAGGAAGACCATAATGACTTGTTGTGATGAAGACCATAATGACTTGTTGTGATGAAGACCATAATGACTTGTTGTGATGAAGACCATAATGACTTGTTGTGATGAAGACCATAATGACTTGTTGTGAGGAAGACCATAATGACTTGTTGTGATGAAGACCATAATGACTTGTTGTGATGAAGACCATAATGACTTGTTGTGATGAAGACCATAATGACTTGTTGTGACGAAGACCATAATGACTTGTTGTGATGAAGACCTTAATGACTTGTTGTGATGAAGACCATAATGACTTGTTGTGATGAAGACCATAATGACTTGTTGTGATGAAGACCATAATGACTTGTTGTGATGAAGACCATAATGACTTGTTGTGAGGAAGACCATAATGACTTGTTGTGATGAAGACCATAATGACTTGTTGTGATGAAGACCATAATGACTTGTTGTGATGAAGACCATAATGACTTGTTGTGATGAAGACCATAATGACTTGTTGTGAGGAAGACCATAATGACTTGTTGTGATGAAGACCATAATGACTTGTTGTGATGAAGACCATAATGACTTGTTGTGATGAAGAACACATGAAGACCATAATGACTTGTTGTGATGAAGACCATAATGACTTGTTGTGATGAAGACCATAATGACTTGTTGTGATGAAGACCATAATGACTTGTTGTGATGAAGACCATAATGACTTGTTGTGATGAAGACCATAATGACTTGTTGTGATGAAGACCATAATGACTTGTTGTGATGAAGACCATAATGACTTGTTGTGATGAAGACCATAATGACTTGTTGTGATGAAGACCATAATGACTTGTTGTGATGAAGACCATAATGACTTGTTGTGATGAAGACCATAATGACTTGTTGTGATGAAGACCATAATGACTTGTTGTGATGTAGACCATAATGACTTGTTGTGATGAAGACCATAATGACTTGTTGTGATGAAGACCATAATGACTTGTTGTGATGAAGACCATAATGACTTGTTGTGATGAAGACCATAATGACTTGTTGTGATGAAGACCATAATGACTTGTTGTGATGAAGACCATAATGACTTGTTGTGATGAAGAACATAATGACTTGTTGTGATGTATATAATGTCTATTGATGTCTTTAATACATCAATAGACTTCAATCCAGAGCCTCTCATGACACCCACACTATCAACAGGGAGGGAGAAGGCACGCATGTGGTGTGTGTGTGTGTGTGTGTGTGTGTGTGTGTGTGTGTGTGTGTGTGTCTCTGCACAGCAGTCATTTGATGTGGAGAGACCAAAGTGGCAGCATCACAGGAACATGCCCCAAGTCTCCCCTCAGCCTAGATTAAGAAATGGAATTACCAGGATGGCAGCATCACAGGAACATGCCCCAAATCTCCCCTCAGATTAAGAAATTGAATTACCAGGATGGCAGCATCACAAGAACATGCCCCAAATCTCCCCTCAGCCTCAGATTAAGACATGAAATTACCAGGATGGCAGCATCACAGGAACATGCCCCAAATCTCCCCTCAGATTAAGAAATGGAATTACCAGGATGGCAGCATCACAAGAACATGCCCCAAATCTCCCCTCAGATTAAGAAATTGAATTACCAGGATGGCAGCATCACAGGAACATGCCCCAAATCTCCCCTCAGATTAAGAAATGGAATTACCAGGATGACAGCATCACAAGAACATGCCCCAAATCTACCCTCAGATTAAGAAATGGAATTACCAGGATGACAGCATCACAGGAACATGCACCAATCTACCCTCAGATTAAGAAATGGAATTACCAGGATGGCAGCATCACAGGAACATGCACCAAATCTACCCTCAGATTAAGAAATGGAATTACCAGGATGGCAGCATCACAGGAACATGCACCAAATCTCCCCTCAGATTAAGAAACGGAATTACCAGGATGACAGCATCACAGGAACATGCACCAGGATGGCAGCATCACAGGAACATGCACCAGGATGGCAGCATCACAGGAACATGTCCCCTCAGCCTAGATGAATTACCAGGATGGCAGCATCACAGCCGCCGTGTTTTTATGGAAGTCAATATTACCGCCTCCGTTCTCTCTTTGGGCTCCCAATAAAAGCAGGAAAATTCTATTAAATGTCAGTGATATGTCTGAAAGAGAGAGAGAGGCAGAGAGAGAGAGAGAGAGAGAGGCAGAGAGAGAGAGGCAGAGGGAGAGAGTGAGAGGCAGAGAGAGAGAGGCAGAGGGAGAGAGTGAGGAGGGGGGGAGGGAGGTGAGAGATAGCGAGTGAGCAGAGAGAGAGAGAGAGAGGAAGAGGGAGAGAGTGAGGAGGGGGGGGTGAGAGATAGCGAGTGAGCAGAGAGAGAGAGAGAGGCAGAGGGAGAGAGTGAGGAGGGGGGGAGGAAGTTGAGAGATAGCGAGTGAGCAGAGAGAGGAAGAGAGAGAGAGTGAGGAGGGGGGGGAGGTGAGAGATAGCGAGTGAGCAGAGAGAGAGGAAGAGAGAGAGAGTGAGGAGGGGCGGAGGTGAGAGATAGTGAGTGAGCAGAGAGAGAGAGAGAGGAAGAGGGAGAGAGTGAGGAGGGGGGGGGTTTAGAGATAGCGAGTGAGCAGAGAGAGAGAGAGAGGCAGAGGGAGAGAGTGAGGAGGGGGGGAGGGAGGTGAGAGATAGCGAGTGAGCAGAGAGAGAGAGAGAGGAAGAGGGAGAGAGTGAGGGGGGGGTGAGATAGCGAGTGAGCAGAGAGAGAGGAAGAGGGAGAGAGTGAGGAGGGGGAGGTGAGAGATAGCGAGTGAGCAGAGAGAGAGAGAGAGGTAGAGGGAGAGAGTGAGGAGGGGGGGGTGAGAGATAGCGAGTGAGCAGAGAGAGAGAGAGAGAGAGAGAGGCAGAGGGAGAGAGTGAGGATGGGTGGGGGAGGTGAGAGATAGCGAGTGGGCAGAGAGAGAGAGAGAGAGGGAGAGAGTGAGGGGGGGGGGGGGTGAGAGATAGCGAGTGAGCAGAGAGAGAGAGAGGGAGAGAGTGAGGGGGGGAGGTGAGAGATAGTGAGTGAGCAGAGAGAGAGAGAGGCAGAGGGAGAGAGTGAGGAGGGGGGAGAGAGGGAGGTGAGAGATAGCGAGCGAACAGAGAGAGAGAGAGAGGCAGAGGGAAAGAGTGAGGAAGGGGGGGAGGTGAGAGATAGCGAGTGAACAGAGAGAGGAAAGGAAGCAAGAGAGGGGAAGAGGGAGAGAGCTTTACTAAGGTGCCACAGGGCTTATAGGGAAAGAGATACAGTTGAAATAGATATTACATTAGTATAAATGCTAAATGCCTATTTCTTTATAAACGTCCATTAAGACACATCCGATAAGAAAATAACTGAGGAAAAACAGGTCTAATCTCAGACATACAGTCTCCATACACACACACACACACACACACACACTAACACACACGCACGCACGCACGCACGCACACACACACACACACACACACACACACACACACACACACACACACACACACACACACACACACACACACACACACACACACACACACACACACACACACACACACACACACACACACACACACACACACAGTCTTCCTCCATTCAGATGTGCCAGTAGGAGACTATACAACACACACTGTGCGTCACACGTCATCATCCTGCCTCAGTCAAGGACAAAGCAGAGCATGAAACACAACACTATTAGAGTCCTTTTTACTAAATCTAGATTCTACTATGAATCTACTACAATTATACTATAATTCTACTACAATTTTACTATAATTCTACTATAATTCTAATCTAAATGTTCTACTATAATTCTACTATAATTCTACTACAATTCTACTACAATTTTACTATAATTCTACTATAATTCTACTCTAAATGTTCTACTATCATTCTACTATAATTCTACTACAATTCTACTACAATTTTACTATAATTCTACTATAATTCTACTCTAAATGTTCTACTATCATTCTACTATAATTCTACTACAATTCTACTACAATTTTACTATAATACTACTATAATTCTACTCTAAATGTTCTAATATCATTCTACTACAATTCTACTATAATTCTACTATATTTTAATACTAAATATTCCACTATAATTCTACTCTAAATGTTTTACTGTAATTCTACTCTAAATGTTCTACTATCATTCTACTACAATTCTACTATAATTCTACTATATTTTAATACTAAATATTCCACTATAATTCTACTCTAAATGTTTTACTGTAATTCTACTTTCAATGTTCTACTGTAATTGTATTCTAAATATTACACTTTAATTGTACTTAATTTTCTACTATAATGCCACTATAATTCTACTTTAAATATTCTACTACAATTCTACAACAATTCTACTATAATACTACTATAATTCTACTATAATTCTACTATAATTCTACTATAATTCTACTATAATTCTACTCTAAATGTTCTGCTACAATTCTACTATAATTCTACTATATTTCTATACTAAATATTCCACTATAATCCTACTCTAAATATTATAGTATAATTCTACTGTAAATATTATACTCTTAATATACTACTATAATTCTACTCTAAATGTTCTACTACAATTCTACTATAATTCTACTGTATTTTTATACTAATATTCCACTATAATTCTACTCTAAATGTTTTACTATAATACTACTCTAAATGTTTTACTATAATACTACTCTAAATATTCTACTATAATACTACTCTAAATATTCTACTATAATACTACTCTAAATATTCTACTATAATACTACTCTAAATATTCTACTATAATTCTACTCTAAATATTCTACTATAATACTACTCTAAATATTCTACTATAATTCTACTCTAAATATTCTACTATAATACTACTCTAAATATTCTACTATAATACTACTCTAAATATTCTACTATAATACTACTCGAAATATTCTACTATAATACTACTCGAAATATTCTACTATAATACTACTCTAAATATTCTACTATAATACTACTCTAAATATTCTACTATAATACTACTCTAAATATTCTACTATAATTCTACTCTAAATATTCTACTATAATACTACTCTAAATATTCTACTATAATACTACTCTAAATATTCTACTATAATACTACTCTAAATATTCTACTATAATACTACTCTAAATATTCTACTATAATTCTACTCTAAATATTCTACTATAATACTACTCTAAATATTCTACTATAATACTACTCTAAATATTCTACTATAATTCTACTCTAAATATTCTACTATAATTCTACTCTAAATATTCTACTATAATACTACTCTAAATATTCTACTATAATTCTACTCTAAATATTCTACTATAATACTACTCTAAATATTCTACTATAATACTACTCTAAATATTCTACTATAATACTACTCTAAATATTCTACTATAATACTACTCTAAATATTCTACTATAATACTACTCGAAATATTCTACTATAATACTACTCTAAATATTCTACTATAATACTACTCTAAATATTCTACTATAATACTACTCTAAATATTCTACTATAATACTACTCTAAATATTCTACTATAATTCTACTCTAAATATTCTACTATAATACTACTCTAAATATTCTACTATAATACTACTCTAAATATTCTACTATAATACTACTCTAAATATTCTACTATAATACTACTCTAAATATTCTACTATAATTCTACTCTAAATATTCTACTATAATACTACTCTAAATATTCTACTATAATACTACTCTAAATATTCTACTATAATTCTACTCTAAATATTCTACTATAATTCTACTCTAAATATTCTACTATAATACTACTCTAAATATTCTACTATAATTCTACTCTAAATATTCTACTATAATACTACTCTAAATATTCTACTATAATACTACTCTAAATATTCTACTATAATACTACTCTAAATATTCTACTATAATACTACTCTAAATATTCTACTATAATACTACTCTAAATATTCTACTATAATACTACTCTAAATATTCTACTATAATACTACTCTAAATATTCTACTATAATTCTACTCTAAATATTCTACTATAATTCTACTCTAAATATTCTACTATAATACTACTCTAAATATTCTACTATAATTCTACTCTAAATATTCTACTATAATACTACTCTAAATATTCTACTATAATTCTACTCTAAATATTCTACTATAATACTACTCTAAATATTCTACTATAATTCTACTCTAAATATTCTACTATAATACTACTCTAAATATTCTACTATAATACTACTCTAAATATTCGACAAACATTCTACTCTAAATGTTCTACTATAATACTACTATAATACTACTATAATACTACTCTAAATATTCTACTATAATACTACTCTAAATATTCTACTATAATACTACTATAATACTACTATAATACTACTATAATTCTACTATAATACTACTATAATACTACTATAATACTACTATAATACTACTATAATTCTACTATAATACTACTATAATACTACT
>NW_027260916.1:50000-102500 GCF_045791955.1 Oncorhynchus clarkii lewisi
CTATAGAATGTAGAGGAGTTCTATAGAATGTAGAGAGATGTAGAGAATGAAAAGGGTTCTATAGAATGTAGAGGGGTTGTAGAGAATGAAAACGTATCGACAGAATGTAGAGGGGTTCTATAGAATGTAGTGGGGATTCTATAGAATGTGGAGGGGATTCTATAGAATGTAGAGTGGTTCTATAGAATGTAGAGGGGTTCTATAGAATGTAGTGGGGATTCTATAGAATGTGGAGGGGTTCTATAGAATGTAGAGGGGTTCTATAGAATGTAGTGGGGATTCTATAGAATGTGGAGGGGATTCTATAGAATGTAGAGTGGTTCTATAGAATGAATAGGGGTTGTGGAGAATAAAAAGGGTTCTATAGAATGTAGAGGTGTTCTATAGAATGTAGAGGGGTTGTGGAGAATAAAAAGGGTTCTATAGAATGTAGAGGTGTTCTATAGAATGTAGAGGGGTTGTGGAGAATAAAAAGGGTTCTATAGAATGTAGAGAGGTTCTATAGAATGTAGAGGGGTTGTGGAGAATAAAAAGGGTTCTATAGAATGTAGAGAGGTTCAATAGAATGTAGAGGGGTTGTGGAGAATAAAAAGGGTTCTATAGAATGTAGAGAGGTTCTATAGAATGTAGAGGGTTCTATAGAATGTAGCGTGGTTCCATAGATTGTATAGGGGTTGTGGAGAATGAAAAGGGTTGTATAGAATGTAGAGGGGTTGTATAGAATGTAGAGGTGTTCTATAGAATATAGAGGGGTTCTATAGAATGAAAAAGGTTCTATAGAATGTAGAGGGGTTCTATTGAATGTAGAGGGGTTCTATAGAATGAAAAGGGTTCTGTAGAATGTAGAGGGGTTATATAGAATGTAGAGGGGTTCTTTAGAACGTAGAGGGGTTCTATAGAATGTAGAGGGGTTCTATAGAACGTAGAGAGATTCTAAAGAGCATAGAGGAGTTCTAGAGAGGTGATTGGTCAGGCATCAGTCATGTTAGTCTTTGTGTTCCACTAAGTACAGTATCAGCATGTTAATGTGTGTATCAATCAGACTGACTCCTCTGCTCTTCACATCTCCTGATGATGTACCTGGTGTTCATCCCAAAAAGCACCCTGCTCCCTGCATAGAGCTCTATGGACCCACATTATATAATGAATATGGTGCTGGTTGGGATGCAGCACTTGTCTTAGTGGCTCGGGAGAGAGAGAGCAACAGCTGTCTGGCAGGACTAAAAGCCTCTCCAGACTACTGTGTGTGTGTGTGTGTGTGTGTGTGTGTGTGTGTGTGTGTGTGTGTGTGTGTGTGGTTTTATAGTACAAGCTTTAGCTGGAACACACTGAGACATGAAACTGGACATTTGACTTGACTACAGACTGGAACTGTACTTACCTAGAACACACATTGGTGTGTGTGTGTGTGTGTACTTACCTAGAACACACATTGGAGTGTGTGTGTACACAGTAAGTGTGTGTGTGAGACTGTAATCAAACTGCAGAGTGATATAAATCATTCATAGAGCATCTGTCAGTGTCGGTTCATGATTAGGGTACGTGGTGATACATTATTAACACACACACACGCAAACCACACACACACACACACACACACACACACACACACACACACACACGCACACATGCACACACACGCACACTTACTGTACACACACACACATGCACACACACACACACACACACACACACACACACACACACACACACACACACACACACACACACACACACACACACACACACACACACACAGTCCTTGGAGGGAGCATTGGGGGTCAGGTTAGAGGAGCGAACGGCCGTTGCTATAGAAACAGCATGTAACGGAATTACCAGCAGGACGTGTGAGAGAGACCTAACGGACCGATTAGCATGTTAGATAGATGTTGTTCTCTCTCTCTCACACACACGATGAGAGAGACCTAACGGACCAATTAGCATGTTAGATAGATGTTGTTCTCTCTCTCTCACACACACGATGAGAGAGACCTAACGGACCAATTAGCATGTTAGATAGATGTTGTTCTCTCTCTCTCTCTCACACACACACACACACACACACACACGATGAGGGAGACCTAGCGGACCGATTAGCATGTTAGATAGATGTTGTTCTCTCTCTCTCACACACACACACACACACACACACGATGAGGGAGACCTAACGGACCGATTAGCATGTTAGATAGATGTTGTTCTCTCTCTCTCACACACACACACACACACACACACACACACACACACACACGATGAGGGAGACCTAGCGGACCGATTAGCATGTTAGATAGATGTTGTTCTCTCTCTCACAGACACACACACACACACGATGGTTACATCCTAACTGTGTGTCCTATTGTTGATGTTATTGTTACAGACAAAATGAAGATACATGCTACACAGCTTCAACTGTTAGTATTTTGGAAGCCTCTCTCCCTCCTTCCCCTCAGACTGACCACTACTGCCCCTCCCTCCCTCCCCTCAGACTGACCACCACTGCCCCCTCCCTCCCTCCTCTCAGACTGACCACCACTGCCCCCTCCCTCCCTCCCCTCAGACTGACCACTACTGCCCCTCCCTCCCTCCCCTCAGACTGACCACCACTGCCCCCTCCCTCCCTCCCCTCAGACTGACCACCACTGCCCCCTCCCTCCCTCCTCTCAGACTGACCACCACTGCCCCCTCCCTCCCTCCCCTCAGACTGACCACTACTGCCCCCTCCCTCCCTCCTCTCAGACTGACCACCACTGCCCCCTCCCTCCCTCCTCTCAGACTGACCACCACTGCCCCCTCCCCCCTCCCTCCTCTCAGACTGACCACTACTGCCCCTCCCTCCCTCCCCTCAGACTGACCACCGCTGCCCCCTCCCTCCCTCCTCTCAGACTGACCACCACTGCCCCCTCCCTCCCTCCCCTCAGACTGACCACCACTGCCCCCTCCCTCCCTCCTCTTAGACTGACCACCACTGCCCCCTCCCTCCCTCCTCTCAGACTGACCACCACTGCCCCCTCCCTCCCTCCTCTCAGACTGACCACCACTGCCCCCTCCCTCCCTCCTCTCAGACTGACCACCACCCCTGCCCCCTCCCTCCCTCCCCTCAGACTGACCACCACTGCCCCCTCCCTCCCTCCTCTCAGACTGACCACCACTGCCCCCTCCCTCCCTCCTCTCAGACTGACCACCACTGCCCCCTCCCTCCCTCCCCTCAGACTGACCACCACTGCCCCCTCCCTCCCTCCTCTCAGACTGACCACCACTGCCCCCTCCCTCCCTCCTCTCAGACTGACCACCACTGCCCCCTCAGACTGACCACCCTCCCTCCTCTCAGACTGACCACCACTGCCCCCTCCCTCCCTCCCCTCAGACTGACCACCACTGCCCCCTCCCTCCCTCCCCTCAGACTGACCACCACTGCCCCCTCCCTCCCCTCAGACTGACCACCGCTGCCCCCTCCCTCCCTCCTCTCAGACTGACCACCACTGCCCCCTCCCTCCCTCCCCTCAGACTGACCACCACTGCCCCCTCCCTCCCTCCTCTTAGACTGACCACCACTGCCCCCCCCTCCCTCCTCTCAGACTGACCACCACTGCCCCCTCCCTCCCTCCTCTCAGACTGACCACCACTGCCCCCTCCCTCCCTCCTCTCAGACTGACCACCACCACTGCCCCCTCCCTCCCTCCCCTCAGACTGACCACCACTGCCCCCTCCCTCCCTCCTCTCAGACTGACCACCACTGCCCCCTCCCTCCCTCCTCTCAGACTGACCACCACTGCCCCCTCCCTCCCTCCCCTCAGACTGACCACTACTGCCCCTCCCTCCCTCCCCTCAGACTGACCACCACTGCCCCCTCCCTCCCTCCCCTCAGACTGACCACCACTGCCCCCTCCCTCCCTCCTCTCAGACTGACCACCACTGCCCCCTCCCTCCCTCCCCTCAGACTGACCACTACTGCCCCCTCCCTCCCTCCTCTCAGACTGACCACCACTGCCCCCTCCCTCCCTCCTCTCAGACTGACCACCACTGCCCCCTCCCCCCTCCCTCCTCTCAGACTGACCACTACTGCCCCTCCCTCCCTCCCCTCAGACTGACCACCGCTGCCCCCTCCCTCCCTCCTCTCAGACTGACCACCACTGCCCCCTCCCTCCCTCCCCTCAGACTGACCACCACTGCCCCCTCCCTCCCTCCTCTTAGACTGACCACCACTGCCCCCTCCCTCCCTCCTCTCAGACTGACCACCACTGCCCCCTCCCTCCCTCCTCTCAGACTGACCACCACTGCCCCCTCCCTCCCTCCTCTCAGACTGACCACCACCACTGCCCCCTCCCTCCCTCCCCTCAGACTGACCACCACTGCCCCCTCCCTCCCTCCTCTCAGACTGACCACCACTGCCCCCTCCCTCCCTCCTCTCAGACTGACCACCACTGCCCCCTCCCTCCCTCCCCTCAGACTGACCACCACTGCCCCCTCCCTCCCTCCTCTCAGACTGACCACCACTGCCCCCTCCCTCCCTCCTCTCAGACTGACCACCACTGCCCCCTCCCCCCTCCCTCCTCTCAGACTGACCACCACTGCCCCCTCCCTCCCTCCCCTCAGACTGACCACCACTGCCCCCTCCCTCCCTCCCCTCAGACTGACCACCACTGCCCCCTCCCTCCCTCCCCTCAGACTGACCACCACTGCCCCCTCCCTCCCCTCAGACTGACCACCGCTGCCCCCTCCCTCCCTCCTCTCAGACTGACCACCACTGCCCCCTCCCTCCCTCCCCTCAGACTGACCACCACTGCCCCCTCCCTCCCTCCTCTTAGACTGACCACCACTGCCCCCTCCCTCCCTCCTCTCAGACTGACCACCACTGCCCCCTCCCTCCCTCCTCTCAGACTGACCACCACTGCCCCCTCCCTCCCTCCCCTCAGACTGACCACCACTGCCCCCTCCCTCCCTCCTCTCAGACTGACCACCACTGCCCCCTCCCTCCCTCCTCTCAGACTGACCACCACTGCCCCCTCCCTCCCTCCTCTCAGACTGACCACCACTGCCCCCTCCCTCCCTCCCCTCAGACTGACCACCACTGCCCCCTCCCTCCCTCCTCTCAGACTGACCACCACTGCCCCCTGCCCCCTCCCTCCCCCCTCAGACTGACCACCACTGCCCCCTCCCTCCCTCCTCTCAGACTGACCACCACTGCCCCCTCCCTCCCTCCTCTCAGACTGACCACCACTGCCCCCTCCCTCCCCTCAGACTGACCACCACTGCCCCCTCACCCCTCCCTCCTCTCAGACTGACCACCACTGCCCCCTCCCTCCCTCCTCTCAGACTGACCACCACTGCCCCCTCGCCCCTCCCTCCTCTCAGACTGACCACCACTGCCCCCTCCCTCCCTCCCCTCAGACTGACCACCACCACTGCCCCCTCCCTCCCTCCCCTCAGACTGACCACCACTGCCCCCTCCCTCCCTCCCCTCAGACTGACCACCACTGCCCCCTCCCTCCCTCCTCTCAGACTGACCACCACTGCCCCCTCCCTCCCTCCCCTCAGACTGACCACCACTGCCCCCTCCCTCCCTCCCCTCAGACTGACCACCACTGCCCCCTCCCTCCCTCCCCTCAGACTGACCACCACTGCCCCCTCCCTCCCTCCTCTCAGACTGACCACCACTGCCCCCTCCCTCCCTCCTCTCAGACTGACCACCACTGCCCCCTCCCTCCCTCCTCTCAGACTGACCACCACTGCCCCCTCCCTCCCTCCCCTCAGACTGACCACCACTGCCCCCTCCCTCCCTCCTCTCAGACTGACCACCACTGCCCCCTCCCTCCCTCCTCTCAGACTGACCACCACTGCCCCCTCCCTCCCTCCCCTCAGACTGACCACCGCTGCCCCCTCCCTCCCTCCCCTCAGACTGACCACCACTGCCCCCTCCCTCCCTCCTCTCAGACTGACCACCACTGCCCCCTCCCTCCCTCCTCTCAGACTGACCACCACTGCCCCCTCCCTCCCTCCTCTCAGACTGACCACCACTGCCCCCTCCCTCCCTCCTCTCAGACTGACCACCACTGCCCCCTCCCTCCCTCCTCTCAGACTGACCACCACTGCCCCCTCCCTCCCTCTCAGACTGACCACCACTGCCCCCTCCCTCCCTCCTCTCAGACTGACCACCACTGCCCCCTCCCTCCCCCCTCAGACTGACCACCACTGCCCCCTCCCTCCTCTCAGACTGACCACCACTGCCCCCTCCCTCCCTCCCCTCAGACTGACCACCACCACTGCCCCCTCCCTCCCTCCTCTCAGACTGACCACCACTGCCCCCTCCCTCCCTCCTCTCAGACTGACCACCACTGCCCCCTCCCTCCCTCCTCTCAGACTGACCACCACTGCCCCCTCCCTCCCTCCTCTCAGACTGACCACCACTGCCCCCGCCCGCCCCCCTCAGACTGACCACCACTGCCCCCTCCCTCCCCTCAGACTGACCACCACTGCCCCCTCCCTCCCTCCCCTCAGACTGACCACCACTGCCCCCTCCCTCCCTCCTCTCAGACTGACCACCACTGCCCCCTCCCTCCCTCCTCTCAGACTGACCACCACTGCCCCCTCCCTCCCTCCCCTCAGACTGACCACCACTGCCCCCTCCCTCCCTCCTCTCAGACTGACCACCACTGCCCCCTCCCTCCCTCCCCTCAGACTGACCACCACTGCCCCCTCCCTCCCTCCTCTCAGACTGACCACCACTGCCCCCTCCCTCCCTCCTCTCAGACTGACCACCACTGCCCCCTCCCTCCCTCCTCTCAGACTGACCACCACTGCCCCCTCCCTCCCTCCCCTCAGACTGACCACCACTGCCCCCTCCCTCCCTCCTCTCAGACTGACCACCACTGCCCCCTCCCTCCCTCCTCTCAGACTGACCACCACTGCCCCCTCCCTCCCTCCTCTCAGACTGACCACCACTGCCCCCTCCCTCCCTCCTCTCAGACTGACCACCACTGCCCCCTCCCTCCCTCCTCTCAGACTGACCACCACTGCCCCCTCCCTCCCTCCTCTCAGACTGACCACCACTGCCCCCTCCCTCCCTCCTCTCAGACTGACCACCACTGCCCCCTCCCTCCCTCCTCTCAGACTGACCACCACTGCCCCCTCCCTCCCTCCTCTCAGACTGACCACCACTGCCCCCTCCCTCCCTCCTCTCAGACTGACCACCACTGCCCCCTCCCTCCCTCCTCTCAGACTGACCACCACTGCCCCCTCCCTCCCTCCTCTCAGACTGACCACCACTGCCCCCTCCCTCCCTCCTCTCAGACTGACCACCACTGCCCCCTCCCTCCCTCCTCTCAGACTGACCACCACTGCCCCCTCCCTCCCTCCTCTCAGACTGACCACCACTGCCCCCTCCCTCCCTCCTCTCAGACTGACCACCACTGCCCCCTCCCTCCCTCCTCTCAGACTGACCACCACTGCCCCCTCCCTCCCTCCTCTCAGACTGACCACCACTGCCCCCTCCCTCCCTCCTCTCAGACTGACCACCACTGCCCCCCCCTCCCTCCCTCCTCTCAGACTGACCACCACTGCCCCCTCCCTCCCTCCTCTCAGACTGACCACCACTGCCCCCTCCCTCCCTCCTCTCAGACTGACCACCACTGCCCCCTCCCTCCCTCCCCTCAGACTGACCACCACTGCCCCCTCCCTCCCTCTCAGACTGACCACCACTGCCCCCTCCCTCCCTCCTCTCAGACTGACCACCACTGCCCCCTCCCTCCCTCCCCTCAGACTGACCACCACTGCCCCCTCCCTCCCTCCTCTCAGACTGACCACCACTGCCCCCTCCCTCCCTCCTCTCAGACTGACCACCACTGCCCCCTCCCTCCCTCCTCTCAGACTGACCACCACTGCCCCCTCCCTCCCTCCTCTCAGACTGACCACCACTGCCCCCTCCCTCCCTCCTCTCAGACTGACCACCACTGCCCCCTCCCTCCCTCCTCTCAGACTGACCACCACTGCCCCCTCCCTCCCTCCTCTCAGACTGACCACCACTGCCCCCTCCCTCCCTCCTCTCAGACTGACCACCACTGCCCCCTCCCTCCCTCCTCTCAGACTGACCACCACTGCCCCCCCCCTCCCTCCTCTCAGACTGACCACCACTGCCCCCTCCCTCCCTCCTCTCAGACTGACCACCACTGCCCCCTCCCTCCCTCCTCTCAGACTGACCACCACTGCCCCCTCCCTCCCTCCCCTCAGACTGACCACCACTGCCCCCTCCCTCCCTCCTCTCAGACTGACCACCACTGCCCCCTCCCTCCCTCCCCTCAGACTGACCACCACTGCCCCCTCCCTCCCTCCTCTCAGACTGACCACCACTGCCCCCTCCCTCCCTCCTCTCAGACTGACCACCACTGCCCCCTCCCTCCCTCCTCTCAGACTGACCACCACTGCCCCCTCCCTCCCTCCTCTCAGACTGACCACCACTGCCCCCCCCTCCCTCCCTCCTCTCAGACTGACCACCACTGCCCCCTCCCTCCCTCCCCTCAGACTGACCACCACTGCCCCCTCCCTCCCTCCTCTCAGACTGACCACCACTGCCCCCTCCCTCCCTCCTCTCAGACTGACCACCACTGCCCCCTCCCTCCCTCCTCTCAGACTGACCACCACTGCCCCCTCCCTCCCTCCTCTCAGACTGACCACCACTGCCCCCTCCCTCCCTCCTCTCAGACTGACCACCACTGCCCCCTCCCTCCCTCCTCTCAGACTGACCACCACTGCCCCCCCCTCCCTCCTCTCAGACTGACCACCACTGCCCCCCCCTCCCTCCTCTCAGACTGACCACCACTGCCCCTCCCTCCTCTCAGACTGACCACCACTGCCCCTCCCTCCTCTCAGACTGACCACCACTGCCCCCTCCCTCCCTCCTCTCAGACTGACCACCACTGCCCCCTCCCTCCCTCCTCTCAGACTGACCACCACTGCCCCCCCCCTCCCTCCCTCCTCTCAGACTGACCACCACTGCCCCCCCCCCCCCTCCCTCCCTCCTCTCAGACTGACCACCACTGCCCCCCCCCTCCCTCCCTCCTCTCAGACTGACCATCAGATGCAGTAGAAAATGTAAAGCATATGATGATGCTCCCTCAGCTCTGCCTCACAAGTAATGCAACACATGATCTATTACCAGGGTGTTACCAGGGTGATCTATGACCAGGGTGTTACCAGGGTGATCTATGACCAAGGGTGATCTATGACCAGGGTGTTACCAGGGTGATCTATGACCAGGGTGATCTATTACCAGGGTGTTACCAGGGTGATCTATGACCAGGGTGTTACCAGGGTGATCTATGACCAGGGTGTTACCAGGGTGATCTATGACCAGGGTGTTACCAGGGTGATCTATAACCAGGGTGTTACCAGGGTGATCTATGACCAGGGTGTTACCAGGGTGATCTATGACCAGGGTGTTACCAGGGTGATCTATAACCAGGGTGTTTCCAGGGTGATCTATGACCAGGGTGTTACCAGGGTGATCTATGACCAGGGTGTTACCAGGGTGATCTATGACCAGGGTGTTACCAGGGTGATCTATAACCAGGGTGTTACCAGGGTGATCTATGACCAGGGTGTTACCAGGGTGATCTATGACCAGGGTGTTACCAGGGTGATCTATAACCAGGGTGTTTCCAGGGTGATCTATGACCAGGGTGTTACCAGGGTGATCTATGACCAGGGTGTTACCAGGGTGATCTATGACCGGGGTGTTACCAGGGTGATCTATGACCGGGGTGTTACCAGGGTGATCTATGACCAGGGTGTTACCAGGGTGATCTATGACCAGGGTGTTACCAGGGTGATCTATGACCGGGGTGTTACCAGGGTGATCTATGAGGGTGTTACCAGGGTGATCTATGACCAGGGTGTTACCAGGGCGATCATATACCTGCATTCTTTAAACATCGTTTCAAAAAGGGTCTGAGAAGAACAACAGGAAGTGGTCTGAGAAGAACAACAGGAAGTGGTCTGAGAAGAACAACAGGAAGTGGTCTGAGAAGAACAACAGGAAGTGGTCTGAGAAGAACAACAGGAAGTGGTCTGAGAAGAACAACAGGAAGTGGTCTGAGAAGAACAACAGGAAGTGGTCTGAGAAGAACAACATTGGCAGGGCAATGCTTTGTGTTTCAGGAAGTGGTCTGAGAAGAACAACAGGAAGTGGTCTGAGAAGAACAACATTGGCAGGGCAATGCTTTGTGTTTCAGGAAGTGATCTGAGAAGAACAACAGGAAGTGGTCTGAGAAGAACAACATTGGCAGGGCAATGCTTTGTGTTTCAGGAAGTGGTCTGAGAAGAACAACAGGAAGTGGTCTGAGAAGAACAACATTGGCAGGGCAATGCTTTGTGTTTCAGGAAGTGGTCTGAGAAGAACAACAGGAAGTGGTCTGAGAAGAACAACATTGGCAGGGCAATCCTTTGTGTTTCAGGAAGTGGTCTGAGAAGAACAACAGGAAGTGGTCTGAGAAGCACAACATTGGCAGGGCAATCCTTTGTGTTTCAGGAAGTGGTCTGAGAAGAACAACAGGAAGTGGTCTGAGAAGCACAACATTGGCAGGGCAATGCTTTGTGTTTCAGGAAGTGATCTTGACTCAGAAAAGGTTAGTGACCACTGTTTAAGACCTGTACCTGCCTCCTGTACGACCCTATGATCAGTGAAGAGGACATGATACAGACAACATCTAGTCATTATCCTGTAAGACCCCATGATACAGACAACATCTAGTAATTTACCTGTACAACCCTATGATACAGACAACATCTAGTCATTATCCTCCTGATAGTATTCTCTAACAAATGCGGTGTGTCTAGTTTGTGAAATAAATAATATTTGTGCGTCAAACTTACGGAGTTGGGCTCTCTGCTACTTTTAAAGTAATGATCAATTATATGAGCTCCGCTAACGCAGCGAATGGGAAAATGGATTCAAAAAGGTCCCTCCCTCTGCTGTTGATTGGCTGAATGTAATGGAGGAGAATACATGTTGGGGTGCTGGGATGGAATCTCCCAAAGAAGAAAGAGAGAGGGTGAAGAACTAGGAGAGTGAGAGAGAGGTTTTGGTGACGTCCTTGTTTACCTGAGAGAGGGTGAAGAACTAGGAGAGTGAGAGAGAGGTTTTGGTGACGTCCTTGTTTACCTGAGAGAGGGAGAAGAACTAGGAGAGTGAGAGAGAGGTTTTGGTGACGTCCTTGTTTACCTGAGAGAGGGTGAAGAACTAGGAGAGTGAGAGAGAGGTTTTGGTGACGTCCTTGTTACCTGAGAGAGGGAGATAGGAAGAGTTAGAGAGAGAGGAGAGAGGACATCGAGAGAGCAAGACAAAAAGTGAGACAAAGAGTGAGAGATTAGAGAAAGACGTCTTCAGGTCCTCCAGCTCCTTACAGCGTCAGATTTAACAGACTCTTGTCTTCTTACTTCCTGTTAAAAGAAACATTTACATATCCTCATCCTCCACCTCATCCTCCACCTCATCCTCCACCTCATCCTCTGCCAGGTGTCCTTGTGATACTAGGTATAAATAGACATCGCCTGAGTCCCAAATAGTAATTATCTTCCCTATATAGTGCACTACTTTTGACCAGGGCCCATATCAATGAAGCCTTACTTTGGGCCCTGGTCAGAAGCAGTGCACTATATAGATAGTAATTTGCGACACAGGCATCCAGTTTATTCTGGAATAAGTCAAAACTCTACATATAGCCAACACATTTCTGTAACGTTACAGTAATCCCTACCATTAACCAGACTCTCTGACCCAGAGCCACTTACAGTAGTGAGGGAAGACATTTTCATCCTCTTCTTACATACTGGTCCCCCTTGGGAATCGAACCTACAACCCTGGTGTTGCAAGCACCGCCCACTACCAACTGAGCCCCACGGGACCCTTAAACACAGTGGGAGCAGAGACACAGAGAAACACATGATTATCTTCTGACAGAACACCCTGACCCACCCTCTGTCAACCCACCGTCTGTCAACCCACCGTCTGTCAACCCACCGTCTGTCAACCCACCCTCTGTCAACCTACCGTCTGTCAACCCCCCCTCTGTCAACCCAATGTCTGTCAACCCATTCTCTGTCAACCCCCCCTCTGTCAACCCCCCTCTGTCAACCCCCTTCCTGTCAACCCACCGTCTGTCAAACCACCCTCTGTCAACCCACCCTCTGTCAACCCCCCCGTCAACCCACCGTCTGTCAACCCACCCTCTGTCAACACGCTGGGATGGACGCTGTCAACCCCCCCCTCTATCAACCCTCCATCTGTCAACCCACCCTCTGTCAACCCCTCTCTGTCAACACGCTGGGATGGACGCTGTCAACCACCCCTCTGTCAACCCCCCTCTGTCAACCCCCCTCAGTCAACCCTCCCTCTGTCAACCCTCCCTCTGTCAACTCACCCTCTGTCAACCCCCCTTTCTGTCAACCACCCTCTGTCAACCCCTGTCTCCCTCTCTTTCTCTCTCTCTGTCAACCCCTGTCTCTCTCTCTCTCTCTCTCTCTCTCTCTCTCTCTCTCTCTCTCTCTCTCTCTCTCTCTCTCTCTCTCTCTCTCTCTCTCTCTCTCTCTCTCTCTCTCTCTCTCTCTCTCTCTCTTTCCCATCCGTCCTTCTCTGTCTCTCTCTCTCTCTCTCTCTCTCTCTCTCTCTCTTTCCCATCCGTCCTTCCCTCTGTCTCTCTCTCTCTCTCTCTCTCTCTCTTTCCCATCCGTCCTTCCCTCTGTCTCTCTCTCTCTCTCTCTCTCTCTCTTTCCCATCCGTCCTTCCCTCTGTCTCTCTCTCTCTCTCTCTCTCTCTTTCCCATCCGTCCTTCCCTCTGTCTCTCTTTCTCTCCAACCGTAGGGGTAATTTGCTTTACTTCAAATCCGAGATGAAAGCCATTTTTCACTAGGCTACTGTCGTGACAGCTACATTTTAAAGTACTAACAGCATATATATATATATATTAGAGAGAGAGAGAGAGAGAGATGAGAGAGAGATTGGAGAGAGGAACAGAGAACGGAAAGGCGGAAAGAACGAGAGGGAAAGAGAAATGAATGTCACAAAATAAAGATGGAGACAGAGAGAGAGAGAAGGAATGGGAAAGGAGAGCAATAAACTGTGATAGCGTGTGAGTAATACGCAGACAGAAACAGAAAGCAGATGAAGCAGACAGGAGATATGTAGAGATAGAGAGAGAGAATGGAATTGAGAGAGGGTTAGAGATAGAGAGATGGAAGGGAGGGAGAGAGAGAGTGAGAGACAGTTAGAGATGGAGGGGAGGGAGAGAGTGAGAGACAGTTAGAGATGGAAGGGAGGGAGAGAGAGACAGTTAGAGATAGAGGGGAGGGAGAGAGTGACAATTAGGAGGGAGAGAGAAGGGAGGGAGAGAGAGACCGTTAGAGATAGAGGGGAGGGAGAGAGACAGTTAGAGATAGAGAGATGTTCACAAACACAAACACACCCTACAGAGCCCCAGGACAGCAACACAATTAGACCCAACCAAATCATGAGAAAACAAAAAGATAATTACTTGACACATTGGAAAGAATTAACAAAAAAACAGAGCAAACTAGAATGCTATTTGGCCCTAAATAGAGAGTATACAGCGGCAGAATACCTGAGCACTATGACTGACCCAAAATTAAAGAAAGCTTTGACTATGTACAGACTCAGTGAGCTTAGCCTTGCTATTGAGAAAGGCCGTTATGAGAGATGTTGCCAGGGTAATGTGTATGGTGTGTAGGGGGTTATGAGAGATGTTGCCAGGGTAATGTGTATGGTGTGTAGGGGGTTATGAGAGATGTTGCCAGGGTAATGTGTATGGTGTGAAGGGGGTATGAGAGACTAGATGTTGCCAGGGTAATGTGTATGGTGTGTAGGGGGTTATGAGAGAGATAGAGGGGAGCGAGAGAGTGAGAGACAGTAAGAATTGGCAAAAAACACACACATTTCTTCACACAGGGTCGTGGGGTGAGACAGGGATGCAGCTTAAGCCCCACCCTCTTCAACATATATATCAACGAATTGGCGTGGGCACTAGAAAAGTCTGCAGCACCCGGCCTCACCCTACTAGAATCCGAAGTCAAATGTCTGCTGTTTGCTGATGATCTGGTGCTTCTGTCACCAACCAAGGAGGGCCTACAGCAGCACCTATATCTTATGCACAGATTCTGTCAGACCTGGGCCCTGACAGTAAATCTCAGTAAGACCAAAATAATGGTGTTCCAAAAAAGGTCCAGTCACCAGGACCACAAATACAAATTCCATCTAGACACTGTTATCCTAGAGAACACAAAAAACGATACATACCTTGGCCTAAACATCAACGCCACAGGTAACTTCCACAAAGCTGTGAACGATCTGAGAGACAAGGCAAGAAGGGCATTCTACGTCATCAAAAGGAACATACATTTCAACATACCAATTAGGATTTGGCTAAAAATACTTGAATCAGTCATAGAGCCCATTGCCCTTTATGGTTGTCAGGTCTGGGGTCCGCTCACCAACCAAGACTTCACAAAATGGGACAAACACCAAATTGAGACTCTGGATGCAGAATTCTTCAAAAATATCCTCCGTGTACAATGACAAAGGCCGCCGTAGGCAGACATGGCTCTCAAGAGAAGACAGGCTATGTGCTCACTGCCCACAAAATGAGGTGGAATCTGAGCTGCACTTCCTAACCTCCTGCCCAATGTATGACCATATTAGAGAGACATATTTCCCTCAGATTACATAGATCCACAAAGAATTCGAAAACAAATCCAATTTTCACAAGGCTATCCTTCCTCTAACCACTAGGCTACCCTGCCTCTAACCACCAGGCTACCCTGCCTCTAACCACCAGGCTACCCTGCCTCTAACCACTAGGCTACCCTTCCTCTAACCACTAGGCTACCCTGTCTCTAACCACTAGGCTACCCTGCCTCTAACCACTAGGCTACCCTGCCTCTAACCACTAGGCTACCCTGCCTCTAACCACTAGGCTACCCTGCCTCTAACCACTAGGCTACCCTGCCTCTAACCACTAGGCTACCCCTAGGCTACCCTGCCTCTAACCACTAGGCAACCCTGCCTCTAACCACTAGGCTACCCTGCCTCTAACCACTAGGCTACCCTGCCTCTAACCACCAGGATACCCTGCCTCTAACCACCAGGCTACCCTGCCTCTAACCACTAGGCTACCCTGCCTCTAACCACCAGGCTACCCTGCCTCTAACCACCAGGCTACCCTGCCTCTAACCACCAGGCTACCCTGCCTCTAACCACTAGGCTACCCTGCCTCTAACCACCAGGCTACCCTGCCTCTAACCACTAGGCTACCCTGCCTCTAACCACTAGGCTACCCTGCCTCTAACCACTAGGCTACCCTGCCTCTAACCACCAGGATACCCTGCCTCTAACCACCAGGCTACCCTGCCTCTAACCACTAGGCTACCCTGCCTCTAACCACCAGGCTACCCTGCCTCTAACCACTAGGCTACCCTGCCTCTAACCACCAGGCTACCCTGCAGCCCCACATGTAATATTGTCTCAGTATAGACATAACAAAAATGAGGGGACCAACCTGTCTGTGTGTGAGGAGGTGAAAAAGGTATTGTTGTCTATCAACGATGACAAGCCACCAGTGTCTGACAATCTAGATGGAAAATGACTGAGGATAATAGCGGATGATATTGCCACTCCTATTTGCCACATCTTCAATTTAAGCCTACTAGAGAGTGTGTGCCCTCAGGCCTGGAGGGAAGCTCAAGTCATTCCGCTACCCAAGAATAGTAAGGCCCCATTTACTGGCTCAAATAGCCCACCAATCAGCCTGTCACCAACCCTTAGTAAACTTCTGGAAAAAAATGGTGTTTGACAAGATGCAATGCAATTTTACAGTGAACAAATTGACAACAGAGTTTCAGAACTCTTATAGGGAAGGACACTCAACAAGCACAGGTACTTACACAAATGACTGATGACTGGCGGTCTTGTTAGACTTCGGTGCAACTTTTGACATGATCGATCATCGTCTGCTGCTGGGAAAACGTGTGTGTTTTGGCTTTACACCCCCCCCCCCCCCCCCCCCCCCCCCCCCCCTGCTACAGCGACTGAAAACACGAAACAAAGAGCTGCACTTAGTTTCGGAATGAGCTGGTCCTAAATATTTCCAAAACTAAAAGCATTGTATTTGGGACAAATCATTCACCCTAAACCCTAAACCTCAACTAAATTGTGTAATAAATCATGTGGAAATTGAGCAAGTTGAGGTGACTAAACGGTAGCTGGATTGTAAACTGTCATGGTCAAAACATATTGATACAACAGTAGCTAAGTCTAGAAGTCTATAATAAAGTGTTGCTCTACCTTCTTAACAACACTATCAACAAGGCAGGTCCTACAGGCCCTAGTTTCTACCTTCTTAACAACACTATCAACAAGGCAGGTCCTACAGGCCCTAGTTTCTACCTTCTTAACAACATTATCAACAAGGCAGGTCCTACAGGCCCTAGTTTCTACCTTCTTAACAACACTGTCAACAAGGCAGGTCCTACAGGCCCTAGTTTCTACCTTCTTAACAACACTGTCAACAAGGCACGTCCTACAGGCCCTAGACACATTATACCCACACAAAGGTACAGACACATCTATTACAGACACATCTATACAACACTAGGTACAGACACATTCATACCCACACAAAGGTACAGACACATCTATACCCACACAAAGGTACAGACACATCTATACCCACACAAAGGTACAGACACATCTATACCCACACAAAGGTACAGACACATCTATACCCACACAAAGGTACAGACACATCTATACCCACACAAAGGTACAGACACATCTATACCCACACAAAGGTAGAGACACATCTATACCCACACACAGGTACAGACACATCTAAACCCACACAAAGGTACAGACACATCTATACCCACACACAGGTACAGACACACCCATACCCACTCGTTCAGTACAAACATAGTTCACTGTTTCATCTGTTCATTCAGTACAAACATAGTTCACTGTTTCATCTGTTCATTCAGTACAAACATAGTTCACTGTTTTATCTGTTGTTCATTCAGTACAAACATGGTTCACTGTTTCATCTTCAGCTCGTTCAGTACAAACATAGTTCACTGTTTCATCTTCAGCTCGTTCAGTACAAACATAGTTCACTGTTTCATCTGTTGTTTTATATGTAATCTGGATGCTTTGGTGTGTTTGGACCCCAGGAAGAGTAGCTGCTGCCGTGGCAACATGGGTATTCCTAATAAATACACAGTATTAGCAATAGTAGTAGTTGGAATGGGATTAGCATTAACAGGAACAACAACAACAATATTCATGAGAATAATAATAATACCTTAAAGCGATAGTAGTGGACCAGTGTCAACATGACTGAGAAGACACATGACCTGGTAGTGGACCAGTGTCAACATGACTGAGAAGACACATGACCTGGTAGTGGATCAGTGTCAACATGACTGAGAAGACACATGACCTGGTAGTGGACCAGTGTCAACATGACTGAGAAGACACATGACCTGGTAGTGGACCAGTGTCAACATGACTGAGAAGACACATGACCTGGTAGTGGACCAGTGTCAACATGACTGAGAAGACACATGACCTGGTAGTGGACCAGTGTCAACATGACTGAGAAGACACATGACCTGGTAGTGGACCAGTGTCAACATGACTGAGAAGACACATGACCTGGTAGTGGACCAGTGTCAACATGACTGAGAAGACACATGACCTGGTAGTGGACCAGTGTCAACATGACTGAGAAGACACATGACCTGGTAGTGGACCAGTGTCAACATGACTGAGAAGACACATGACCTGGTAGTGGACCAGTGTCAACATGACTGAGAAGACACATGACCTGGTAGTGGACCAGTGTCAACATGACTGAGAAGACACATGACCTGGTAGTGGACCAGTGTCAACATGACTGAGAAGACACATGACCTGGTAGTGGACCAGTGTCAACATGACTGAGAAGACACATGACCTGGTAGTGGACCAGTGTCAACATGACTGAGAAGACACATGACCTGGTAGTGGACCAGTGTCAACATGACTGAGAAGACACGTGACCTGGTAGTGGACCAGTGTCAACATGACTGAGAAGACACGTGACCTGGTAGTGGACCAGTGTCAACATGACTGAGAAGACACGTGACCTGGTAGTGGACCAGTGTCAACATGACTGAGAAGACACGTGACCTGGTAGTGGACCAGTGTCAACATGACTGAGAAGACACATGACCTGGTAGTGGACCAGTGTCAACATGATTGAGAAGACACATGACCTGGTAGTGGACCAGTGTCAACATGACTGAGAAGACACATGACCTGGTAGTAGACCAGTGTCAACATGACTGAGAAGACACATGACCTAGTAGTAGACCAGTGTCAACATGACTGAGAAGACACATGACCTGGTAGTGGACCAGTGTCAACATGACTGAGAAGACACATGACCTGGTAGTGGACCAGTGTCAACATGACTGAGAAGACACATGACCTGGTAGTGGACCAGTGTCAACATGACTGAGAAGACACATGACCTGGTAGTGGACCAGTGTCAACATGACTGAGAAGACACATGACCTGGTAGTGGACCAGTGTCAACATGACTGAGAAGACACATGACCTGGTAGTGGACCAGTGTCAACATGACTGAGAAGACACATGACCTGGTAGTGGACCAGTGTCAACATGACTGAGAAGACACATGACCTGGTAGTGGACCAGTGTCAACATGACTGAGAAGACACATGACCTGGTAGTGGACCAGTGTCAACATGACTGAGAAGACACATGACCTGGTAGTGGACCAGTGAAAGATAAAACAAACCACAACAGATGGGACCAGTGTCAACATGACTGAGAAGACACACGACCTGGTAGTGGACCAAATGACCTGGTAGTGGACCAGTGTCAACATCTGAGAAGACATTACTGAGAAGACACATGACCTGGTAGTGGACCAGTGTCAACATGACTGAGAAGACACACGACCTGGTAGTGGACCAGTGTCAACATGACTGAGAAGACACACGACCTGGTAGTGGACCAGTGTCAACATGACTGAGAAGACACACGACCTGGTAGTGGACCAGTGTCACTTTTCACTGGCTGTCCCTCAGGTTGTGGCAGGAGGACACATATTTGGCTTTTCACTCAATAAATGTGTGATTTTTTTGTCCCTCAGGTTGTGGCAGGAGGACACATATCTTTTATAGTTTCAAATTCTTTTCACTGGCTGTCCCTCAGGTTGTGGCAGGAGGAACTGGCTGTCCCTAGGTTGTAATTGTCCCTCAGGTTGTAAAGAAATATGTCTCTTACTGGCTGTCCCTCAGGTTGTGAGTATTTGTCACAGTGTAATAGGAAATGCAGCTCTGTCTCTGCCTCTCCTTCATCTTTTATAGTTTCAAATTCTTTGTAGAATTATACAGAGTGATTTGTCACAGTGTAATAGGAAACAGCCTGGAGCAGAGTGAGCACAGCCTGTCCTCTGGGCAGCCAGGTTTGTCTGTGACGACCGGTCTCTACAGCCAGACTGTCCTCTCTGGGCAGCCAGGTTTGTCTGTGACGACCGGTCTCTATAGCCAGACTGTCCTCCCTGGGCAGCCAGGTTTGTCTGTGACGACCGGTCTCTATAGCCAGACTGTCCTCCCTGGGCAGCCAGGTTTGTCTGTGACGACCGGTCTCTATAGCCAGACTGTCCTCTCTGGGCAGCCAGGTTTGTCTGTGACGACCGGTCTCTATAGCCAGACTGTCCTCCCTGGGCAGCCAGGTTTGTCTGTGACGACTGGTCTCTATAGCCAGACTGTCCTCCTGGGCAGCCAGGTTTGTCTGTGACGACCGGTCTCTATAGCCAGACTGTCCTCTCTGGGCAGCCAGGTTTGTCTGTGACGACCGGTCTCTATAGCCAGACTGTCGTCTCTGGGCAGCCAGGTTTGTCTGTGACGACCGGTCTCTATAGCCAGACTGTCCTCTCTGGGCAGCCAGGTTTGTCTGTGACGACCGGTCTCTATAGCCAGACTGTCCTCCCTGGGCAGCCAGGTTTGTCTGTGACGACCGGTCTCTATAGCCAGACTGTCCTCTCTGAGTCTGTACCTAGTCAGTGTTTCCTATCAGTCACAGTGGTCAGATAGTACATGGTGCCAGACTGTCTCTGAGTCTGTACCTAGTCAGTGTTTCTCAGTCACAGTGGTCTAGTCAGTGTTTCCTATCTGATAGTCCTATAGTTTACTTGATTTGTTTGTGGTGTCTTTCCAATAGGTGATAGATTTTACTTTTTGCTTTGTGATGATTTAGTTGGGCCAGATTTTCTGAGTGCTGTCCTGAGGCTCTATGGGTTTGGTTTGGGTTAGTAGACTGATCCTCAGAACCAGCTGGCTGAGTGCTGTCCTGAGGCTCTATGGGTTTGGTGTGGGTTAGTAGACTGATCCTCAGAACCAGCTGGCTGAGTGCTGTCCTGAGGCTCTATGGGTTTGGTGTGGGTTAGTAAACTGATCCTCAGAACCAGCTGGCTGAGTGCTGTCCTGAGGCTCTATGGGTTTGGTGTGGGTTAGTAGACTGATCCTCAGAACCAGCTGGCTGAGTGCTGTCCTGAGGCTCTATGGGGTTGGTTTGGGTTAGTAGACTGATCCTCAGAACCAGCTGGCTGAGGGGACTCTTCTCTGGTTTCATCTCTTGACATTGTAAGGCTGTGTGATGGAATGTTTTGGGGTCACTTGTTTTTAGATGTTTTTAAAATGTGATGGCTCTTTATTTCTATTCGAGTAAGAAGGGGGTATTGGCCCAATTCTGCTCTACATACTTTTATTTAGAGTTTTTCTTTGCACTTGCACTAAAGTCTTGCAATACTGTGCATGCAGTATTTAGGCTTTAAATGCGTTATTAGAGAGCGGGCCTCATACTTCGCTGCCATATACAACAATTGGTTCTATTACTGATTGGAACATTCTGAGCCAGATTCTAATTGGAATTTAGATTTTAATGTTCTTTTTAATGGCGTAGAATGCTGTTCTTGCTCTGTCTCTCAGCTCATCATTCACAGCCATGTGAAAGCTACCTGTGATGCTGATATTTAGTCCTAGATACCTGTGATGCTGATATTTAGTCCTAGATACGTGTCGTTTTTGGTGTGTTCTAATAGAACTCTGTCCGAATAGAATTTATATTTGTCATCCTGATTTACGGACATTTTTTGGAATATCATTTATATGTTTTTAATATATATTTTTACAGATTAACGGTCAGAGCCCAGGTCTGACAGAACCTGTGGTTAACGGTCAGAGCCCAGGTCTGACAGAACCTGTGGTTAACGGTCAGAGCCCAGGTCTGACAGAACCTGTGGTTAACGGTCAGAGCCCAGGTCCGACAGAACCTGTGGTTAACGGTCAGAGCCCAGGTCCGACAGAACCTGTGGTTAACGGTCAGAGCTCAGGTCCGACAGAACCTGTGGTTAACGGGCAGAGCCCAGGTCTGACAGAACCTGTGGTTAACGGTCAGAGCCCAGGTCTGATTAACGGTCAGAGCCCAGGTCCGACAGAACCTGTGGTTAACGGTCAGAGCCCAGGTCTGATTAACGGTCAGAGCCCAGGTCCGACAGAACCTGTGGTTAACGGTCAGAGCTCAGGTCTGACAGAACCTGTGGTTAACGGGCAGAGCCCAGGTCTGACAGAACCTGTGATTAACGGTCAGAGCCCAGGTCTGACAGAACCTGTGGTTAACGGTCAGAGCCCAGGTCCGACAGAACCTGTGATAACGGTCAGAGCCCAGGTCTGACATAACCTGTGGTTAACGGTCAGAGCCCAGGTCCGACAGAACCTGTGGTTAACGGTCAGAGCTCAGGTCCGACAGAACCTGTGGTTAACGGGCAGAGCCCAGGTCTGACAGAACCTGTGGTTAACGGTCAGAGCCCAGGTCTGATTAACGGTCAGAGCCCAGGTCCGACAGAACCTGTGGTTAACGGTCAGAGCCCAGGTCTGATTAACGGTCAGAGCCCAGGTCCGACAGAACCTGTGGTTAACGGTCAGAGCTCAGGTCTGACAGAACCTGTGGTTAACGGGCAGAGCCCAGGTCTGACAGAACCTGTGATTAACGGTCAGAGCCCAGGTCTGACAGAACCTGTGGTTAACGGTCAGAGCCCAGGTCCGACAGAACCTGTGATAACGGTCAGAGCCCAGGTCTGACAGAACCTGTGGTTAACGGTCAGAGCCCAGGTCCGACAGAACCTGTGGTTAACGGTCAGAGCCCAGGTCTGACAGAACCTGTGGTTAACGGGCAGAGCTCAGGTCCAACAGAACCTGTGGTTAACGGTCAGAGCCCAGGTCTGACAGAACCTGTGGTTAACGGTCAGAGCTCAGGTCCGACAGAACCTGTGAAGATGATCTAGGTGCTGCTGTAACTCCTCTTTAGTGGGAGACAGCAGCACCAGGTCATCTGCGTACAGCAGACACTTGATTTCAGTGTTGTGTAGGGTGAGACCAGGTGAATTGATTTCAGTGTTGTGTAGAGGGAGACCAGGTGAATTGATTTCAGTGTTGTGTAGAGGAAGACCAGGTGAATTGATTTCAGTGTTGTGTAAGGTGAGACCAGGTGAATTGATTTCAGTGTTGTGTAGAGGGAGACCAGGTGAATTGATTTCAGTGTTGTGTAGAGGAAGACCAGGTGAATTGATTTCGGTGTTGTGTAGAGGAAGACCAGGTGAATTGATTTCAGTGTTGTGTAGAGGGAGACCAGGTGAATTGATGTCAGTGTTGTGTAGAGGGAGACCAGGTGAATTGATTTCAGTGTTGTGTAAGGTGAGACCAGGTGAATTGATGTTGGTGTTGTGTAGAGGAAGACCAGGTGAATTGATTTTGGTGTTGTGTAGAGGAAGACCAGGTGAATTGATTTCAGTGTTGTGTAGGGGGAGACCAGGTGAATTGATTTCAGTGTTGTGTAGAGGGAGACCAGGTGAATTGATTTCAGTGTTGTGTAGAGGAAGACCAGGTGAATTGATTTCAGTGTTGTGTAAGGTGAGACCAGGTGAATTGATTTCAGTGTTGTGTAGAGGGAGACCAGGTGAATTGATTTCAGTGTTGTGTAGAGGAAGACCAGGTGAATTGATTTCGGTGTTGGGAGACCAGGTGAATTGATTTCAGTGTTGTGTAGAGGGAGACCAGGTGAATTGATTTCAGTGTTGTGTAGAGGAAGACCAGGTGAATTGATTTCGGTGTTGGGAGACCAGGTTCTGCAGATTCTTCTAATGTTGTTGCCAATTCATTAATGTAGATGTTAAATAGTGTTGGACTTATTGGACAGCCCTGTTTCACTCCCCGTCCCTGAGAGAAGAAGTCTGTTTGCTTGTTGCCAATTTGAACCACACATTTATTTTTAGTGCACATTGATTTAATAACATCATGTGTTTTTAGTGCACATTGATTTAATAACATCATGTGTTTTTAGTGGACATTGATTTAATAACATCATGTGTTTTTCCTCCAATACCACTTTCTATTAGTTTATTAAAATTAAAATACATTTGTGCAAGAATTGAATCAAACGCTTTCTTGAAGTCTACAAAAATACTAGTAGATTTGGCCTTTGTTTTGGTTTAATTGTTTGTCAATTAGAGTGTGGAGGGTGTAAATGTGAATGATTAGAGTGTGGAGGGTGTAAATGTGAATGATTAGAGTGTGGAGGGTGTAATGTGAATGATTAGTGTGGAGGGTGTAAATGTGAATGATTAGAGTGTGGAGGGTGTAAATGTGAATGATTAGAGTGTGGAGGGTGTAAATGTGAATGATTAGAGTGTGGAGGGTGTAAATGTGAATGATTAGAGTGTGGAGGGTGTAAATGTGAATGATTAGAGTGTGGAGGGTGTAAATGTGAATGATTAGAGTGTGGAGGGTGTAAATGTGAATGATTAGAGTGTGGAGGGTGTAAATGTGAATGATTAGAGTGTGGAGGGTGTAAATGTGAATGATTAGAGTGTGGAGGGTGTAAATGTGAATGATTAGAGTGTGGAGGGTGTAAATGTGAATGATTAGAGTGTGGAGGGTGTAAATGTGAATGATTAGAGTGTGAAGGGTGTAAATGTGAATGATTAGAGTGTGGAGGGTGTAAATGTGAATGATTAGAGTGTGGAGGGTGTAAATGTGAATGATTAGAGTGTGGAGGGTGTAAATGTGAATGATTAGAGTGTGGAGGGTGTAAATGTGAATGATTAGAGTGTGGAGGGTGTAAATGTGAATGATTAGAGTGTGAAGGGTGTAAATGTGAATGATTAGAGTGTGGAGGGTGTAAATGTGAATGATTAGAGTGTGGAGGGTGTAAATGTGAATGATTAGAGTGTGGAGGGTGTAAATGTGAATGATTAGAGTGTGGAGGGTGTAAATGTGGTGTGTTGTACGATAATAAATAAAACATCTGGTTTCTACTCAGGACGTTGTGTTCGTCAAGGAAATTTTGTCGTCTTGCTATTTATGATACTGCAGAGAATTTTCCCCCAAGTTGCTTTTAACGCAAATTTAATGTAATTATTTAGGTCAAATTTGTCTCCATTTTAATAGATTGGTGGGATCAATCCTTGGTTCCAAATATCGGGGAAAATACCTGCAGTGAGGATAATGGTGAAGAGTTGGAGTATAGCCAATTTGAATTTGTGGTCTGTATATTTGATCATTTCATTTAAAATACCATCAGCACCACAGGCCTTTTTGGGTTGGAGACTGCATCGTTTTTCCATGAAGTATTCTTCTGTAATTGGGGTATCCACAGGACTCTGATAGTCTTTGACTGCTGATTCAAGGATCTGTCATGTTTCTTGTATTATTTGTATTTTGTTCTGGGTTCTTTGTTGTATTGTATTGTACATTATATTCCACATATCCCCATTGTGGATATTCCTCATGATGAGGTTTGTTTAATTTATTAGATTGAATGAATTAGTTCAGATTTACACCATATTATCATTTCCCCCTGAGTCTGTGCTCTGTGTGATTCCTTTTAATTTAGTGGATGGTATGATTATCTCCCTGTAACCTAGTGGACAGCCAGGGGAAACAGATGATCTCTCTGTAACCTAGTGGACAGCCAGGGGAAACAGATTATCTCCCTGTAACCTAGTGGACAGCCAGGGGAAACAGATTATCGCCCTGTAACCTAGTGGACAGCCAGGGGAAACAGATTATCTCCCTGTAACCTAGTGGACAGCCAGGGGAAACAGATTATCTCCCTGTAACCTAGTGGACAGCCAGGGGAAACAGATTATCTCTCTGTAACCTAGTGGACAGCCAGGGGAAACAGATTATCTCCCTGTAACCTAGTGGACAGCCAGGGGAAACAGATGATCTCTATGTAACCTAGTGGACAGCCAGGGGAAACAGATTATCTCCCTGTAACCTAGTGGACAGCCAGGGGAAACAGATTATCTCCCTGTAACCTAGTGGACAGCCAGGGGAAACAGATGATCTCTATGTAACCTAGTGGACAGCCAGGGGAAACAGATTATCTCCCTGTAACCTAGTGGACAGCCAGGGGAAACAGATTATCTCCCTGTAACCTAGTGGACAGCCAGGGGAAACAGATTATCTCCCTGTAGCCTAGTGGACAGCCAGGGGAAACAGATTATCTCTATGTAACCTAGTGGACAGCCAGGGGAAACAGATTATCTCCCTGTAACCTAGTGGACAGCCAGGGGAAACAGATTATCCCCCTGTAACCTAGTGGACAGCCAGGGGAAACAGATTATCTCCCTGTAGCCTAGTGGACAGCCAGGGGAAACAGATTATCTCCCTGTAACCTAGTGGACAGCCAGGGGAAACAGAGTATCTCCCTGTAACCTAGTGGACAGCCAGGGGAAACAGATTATCTCACTGTAACCTAGTGGACAGCCAGGGGAAACAGATTATCTCTATGTAACCTAGTGGACAGCCAGGGGAAACAGATTATCTCCCTGTAACCTAGTGGACAGCCAGGGGAAACAGATTCTCTCCCTGTAACCTAGTGGACAGCCAGGGGAAACAGATTATCTCCCTGTAGCCTAGTGGACAGCCAGGGGAAACAGATTATCTCTATGTAACCTAGTGGACAGCCAGGGGAAACAGATTATCTCCCTGTAACCTAGTGGACAGCCAGGGGAAACAGATTATCCCCCTGTAACCTAGTGGACAGCCAGGGGAAACAGATTATCTCCCTGTAGCCTAGTGGACAGCCAGGGGAAACAGATTATCTCCCTGTAACCTAGTGGACAGCCAGGGGAAACAGATTATCTCCCTGTAATCTAGTGGATAGCCAGGGGAAACAGATTATCTCCCTGTAACCTAGTGGACAGCCAGGGTAAACAGATTATCTCCCTGTAACCTAGTGGACAGCCAGGGGAAACAGATTATCTCCCTGTAACCTAGTGGATAGCCAGGGGAAACAGATTATCTCCCTGTAACCTAGTGGACAGCCAGGGGAAACAGATTATCTCCCTGTAACCTAGTGGACAGCCAGGGGAAACACATTATCTTCCTGTAACCTAGTGGACAGCCAGGGGAAACAGATTATCTCCCTGTAACTTAGTGGATAGCCAGGGGAAACAGATTATCTCCGTGTAACCTAGTGGACAGCCAGGGTAAACAGATTATCTCCCTGTAACCTAGTGGACAGCCAGGGGAAACAGATTATCTCCCTGTAACCTAGTGGACAGCCAGGGGAAATAGATTATCTCCCTGTAACCTAGTGGACAGCCAGGGGAAACAGATTGTCTCCCTGTAACCTAGTGGACAGCCCGGGGAAACAGATTATCTCCCTGTAACCTAGTGGACAGCCAGTGGAAACAGATTATCTCCCTGTAACCTAGTGGACAGCCAGGGGAAACAGATTATCTCTCCCTGTAACCTAGTGGACAGCCCGGGGAAACAGATTATCTCCCTGTAACCTAGTGGACAGCCAGGGGAAACAGATTATCTCTCCCTGTAACCTAGTGGACAGCCAGGGGAAACATCACTTCGGCACCATGTTTCCTGTAGTACTACAATATCAACATCAGCAGTTTCTTTCAGGAAGTCTGGGTTTCTGCTCTTTGGCCCAAAAGCAGAGGTCTTCCAGCCTTGTAAATTCCAAAATGCAACGTAAAAAGATTTCATAACTGTTTTTTTCCTTTACCTTCAAAATGAGATAAACATTCACAATCCAACAATAATTGTTTTAAAATAGGATTTTCCAATGAACGTAAATGTATTATTATGGGAATTGTTTATAATTTACGGTAGTATTTTAGTCATGCCACTTGGGTGAATGTAGTGTGTGGAGGGGGGAGTTGTTGTGCCTGTTGCTCCTCTCACAGCGTAGCTCTGCCTGCCGGGCTCCTCCAGGTGTGGGTCTGCGGTGGGGTGGAGGGGAGAGTTGTTGTGCCTGTTGCTCCTCTCACAGCGTAGCTCTGCCTGCCTGGCTCCTCCAGGTGTGGGTCTGCGGTGGGGTGGAGGGGAGAGTTGTTGTGCCTGTTGCTCCTCTCACAGCGTAGCTCTGCCTGCCTGGCACCTCCAGGTGTGGGTCTGCGGTGGGGTGGAGGGTGGAGTTGTTGTGCCTGTTGCTCCTCTCACAGCGTAGCTCTGCCTGCCGGGCTCCTCCAGGTGTGGGTCTGCGGTGGGGTGGAGGGGGGAGTTGTTGTGCCTGTTGCTCCTCTCACAGCGTAGCTCTGCCTGCCTGGCTCCTCCAGGTGTGGGTCTGCGGTGGGGTGGAGGGGAGAGTTGTTGTGCCTGTTGCTCCTCTCACAGCGTAGCTCTGCCTGCCTGGCTCCTCCAGGTGTGGGTCTGCGGTGGGGTGGAGGGGGGAGTTGTTGTGCCTGTTGCTCCTCTCACAGCGTAGCTCTGCCTGCCTGGCACCTCCAGGTGTGGGTCTGCGGTGGGGTGGAGGGGGGAGTTGTTGTGCCTGTTGCTCCTCTCACAGCGTAGCTCTGCCTGCCTGGCTCCTCCAGGTGTGGGTCTGCGGTGGGGTGGAGGGGGGAGTTCTTGTGCCTGTTGCTCCTCTCACAGCGTAGCTCTGCCTGCCGGGCTCCTCCAGGTGTGGATCTGCGGTGGGGTGGAGGGGGGAGTTCTTGTGCCTGTTGCTCCTCTCACAGCGTAGCTCTGCCTGCCTGGCTCCTCCAGGTGTGGGTCTGCGGTGGGGTGGAGGGGGGAGTTCTTGTGCCTGTTGCTCCTCTCACAGCGTAGCTCTGCCTGCCTGGCTCCTCCAGGTGTGGGTCTGCGGTGGGGTGGAGGGGGGTGTTGTTGTGCCTGTTGCTCCTCTCACAGCGTAGCTCTGCCTGCCTGGCTCCTCCAGGTGTGGGTCTGCGGTGGGGTGGAGGGGGGAGTTGTTGTGCCTGTTGCTCCTCTCACAGCGTAGCTCTGGTGGAGGGGGGAGTTGTTGTGCCTGTTGCTCCTCTCACAGCGTAGCTCTGCCTGCCGGGCTCCTCCAGGTGTGGGTCTGCGGTGGGGTGGAGGGGGGAGTTGTTGTGCCTGTTGCTCCTCTCACAGCGTTGCTCTGCCTGCCGGGCTCCTCCAGGTGTGGGTCTGCGGTGGGGTGGAGGGGGGAGTTGTTGTGCCTCTTGCTCCTCTCACAGCGTAGCTCTGCCTGCCGGGCTCCTCCAGGTGTGGGTCTGCGGTGGGGTGGAGGGCGGAGTTCTTGTGCCTGTTGCTCCTCTCACAGCGTAGCTCTGCCTGCCTGGCTCCTCCAGGTGTGGGTCTGCGGTGGGGAGGAGGGGGGAGTTGTTGTGCCTGTTTCTCCTCTCACAGCGTAGCTCTGCCTGCCTGGCTCCTCCAGGTGTGGGTCTGCGGTGGGGTGGAGGGGAGAGTTGTTGTGCCTGTTGCTCCTCTCACAGCGTAGCTCTGCCTGCCTGGCTCCTCCAGGTGTGGGTCTGCGGTGGGGTGGAGGGGGGAGTTGTTGTGCCTGTTCCTCCTCTCACAGCGTAGCTCTGCCTGCCTGGCACCTCCAGGTGTGGGTCTGCGGTGGGGTGGAGGGGGGTGTTGTTGTGCCTGTTGCTCCTCTCACAGCGTAGCTCTGCCTGCCGGGCTCCTCCAGGTGTGGGTCTGCGGTGGGGTGGAGGGGGGAGTTGTTGTGCCTGTTGCTCCTCTCACAGCGTAGCTCTGCCTGCCGGGCTCCTCCAGGTGTGGGTCTGCGGTGGGGTGGACGGGGGAGTTGTTGTGCCTGTTGCTCCTCTCACAGCGTAGCTCTGCCTGCCGGGCTCCTCCAGGTGTGGGTCTGAGGGGGGTGGGAGGCCTGCCTGCTGGGTGGGTCTGAAGCTGGGCTGGGCTGTGCTGCTCTGGCTGTGGTGGGCATTGAGGTTGGTGGTGCGGTGGTTGTGGCTGGGGGGGGGGGGGGGGGGGGGGGGGGGCTGGTCCGGGGTGTCGTCTCGGTGATCTCGGAAGGGTGGAGATTGTTCCGCTGTTCCTGGGTGGAAAGGCCGGGCTGCGGTTTAAAGCCATGTCCTTGAGTCTTGGCAAGGATGGGGACTGTCTCCCTGTACAGGTGAACAGGGCCATAGAGACAGTCCAGATGGAAGGTTGGGTGGGGGGCCAGGTGTACACTGGGTCGCAGGACACAGTCCCGGGAGAGGCTGGCGTTTAATCTTTGGATTGTGGCAAGGTGGAAGTCCTTCATTTGTAGGATTTGTAGAATCCTTTAATTGGGGAAGATTGCGGAGGCCTTCTCAATCACACCCTCTCCTGCTGAGCGCGCAGGTCGTTGCTTCTGGTGTGTAGGATTATGTTACCTTGGCGACCTGAGTTTTTATCAATCAGCTCCATGGCGCTCTGCGTTGTTGGGCACCACACCTTTCTCCTTTTGTGTCTAGGGAATAGTTTATTCTCCTGAACAAACTTCGCATTTGAGTCAGCCTGTGTTTCTTCTGGACTGGAGGGGGTAGAGTGGGGGCTGGTGGGTGTTGGAGCTGGGGTGTGGCTGGTCTATTTCTTCTGGACTGGAGGGGGTAGAGTGGGGGCTGGTGGGTGTTGGAGCTGGGGTGTGGCTGGTCTGTTATGGACTGGAGGGTGTAGAGTGGGGTGCTGGTGGGTGTTGGAGCTGGGGTGTGGCTGGTCTGTTATGGACTGGAGGGGGTAGAGTGGGGGCTGGTAGGTGTTGGAGCTGGGGTGTGGCTGGTCTGTTATGGACTGGAGGGGGTAGAGGGGGGGGCTGGTGGGTGTTGGAGCTGGGGTGTGGCTGGTCTGTTATGGACTGGAGGGGGTAGAGTGGGGGCTGGTGGGTGTTGGAGCTGGGGTGTGGCTGGTCTGTTTCTTCTGGACTGGAGGGGGTAGAGGGGGGGCTGGTAGGTGTTGGAGCTGGGTGTGGCTGGCCTGTTATGGACTGGAGGGGGTAGAGTGGGGGCTGGTGGGTGTTGGAGCTGGGGTGTCGCTGGTCTGTTTCTTCTGGACTGGAAGGGGTAGAGTGGGGGCTGGTAGGTGTTGGAGCTGGGTGTGGCTGGCCTGTTATGGACTGGAGGGGGTAGAGTGGGGGCTGGTGAGTGTTGGAGCTGGGGTGTGGCTGGTCTGTTTCTTCTGGACTGGAAGGGGTAGAGGGGGGGCTGGTAGGTGTTGGAGCTGGGTGTGGCTGGTCTGTTATGGACTGGAGGGGGTAGAGTGGGGGCTGGTAGGTGTTGGAGCTGGGGTGTGGCTGGTCTGTTATGGACTGGAGGGGGTAGAGTGGGGGCTGGTGGGTGTTGGAGCTGGGGTGTGGCTGGTCTGTTTCTTCTGGACTGGAAGGGGTAGAGTGGGGGCTGGTGGGTGTTGGAGCTGGGGTGTGGCTGGCCTGTTATGGACTGGAGGGGTTTGAGGGGGGGGCTGGTGAGTGTTGGAGCTGGGGTGTGGCTGGTCTGTTATGGACTGGAGGGGGTAGAGGGGGGGCATGGTAGGTGTTGGAGCTGGGGTGTGGCAGGTCTATTATGGACAGGAGGGGGTAGGGTAGAGGGGGGGCTGGTGGGTGTTGGTGCTGGGGTGTGCCTGGTCTGTGCCGGTGCCACTGAGTGACGATCTAGCTGCTCCTGCAGTCTGTCCTCTGACAGTCCCAGTCTGTTACCTGGCACCATGACAGTCCCAGTCTAACATTACCTGGCACCATGACAGTCCCAGTCTAATGTTACCTGGCACCATGACAGTCCCAGTCTAATGTTACCTGGCACCATGACAGTCCCAGTCTAATGTTACCTGGCACCATGACAGTCCCAGTCTGTTACCTGGCACCATGACAGTCCCAGTCTAATGTTACCTGGCACCATGACTGTCCCAGTCTAATGTTACCTGGCACCATGACAGTACCAATCTAATGTTACCTGGCACCATGACAGTCCCAGTCTAATGTTACCTGGCACCATGACAGTCCCAGACTAATGTTACCTGGCACCATGACAGTCCCAGTCTGTTACCTGGCACCATGACTGTCCCAGTCTAATGTTACCTGGCACCATGACAGTCCCAGTCTGTTACCTGGCACCATGACAGTCCCAGTCTGTTACCTGGCACCACAACAGTCCCAGTCTGTTACCTGGCACCATGACAGTCCCAGTCTGTTACCTGGCACCATGACAGTCCCAGTCTAATGTTACCTGGCACCATGACAGTCCCAGTCTGTTACCTGGCACCATGACAGTCCCAGTCTGTTACCTGGCACCACAACAGTCCCAGTCTGTTACCTGGCACCATGACAGTCCCAGTCTGTTACCTGGCACCATGACAGTCCCAGTCTAATGTTACCTGGCACCATGACAGTCCCAGTCTGTTACCTGTTACCTGGCACTTTTTGTTTTTTTGCGGCGCCGACAGAGATGGCCGCCTCGCTTCGCGTTCCTAGGAAACTATGCAGTTTTTTGTTTTTTTACGTGTTATTTCTTACATTAGTACCCCAGGTCATCTTAGGTTTCATTACATACAGTCGAGAAGAACTACTGAATATAAGATCAGCATCAACTCACCATCAGTACGACCAAGAATATGTTTTTCGCGACGCGGATCCTGTGTTCTGCCTTACAAACAGGACAACGGAGTGGATCCTATGCAGCGACCCAAAAAAACGACTCCGAAAGAGAGGGAAACGAGGCGGTCTTCTGGTCAGACTCCGGAGAAGGGCACAGCGCGCACCACTCCCTAGCATTCTTCTTGCCAATGTCCAGTCTCTTGACAACAAGGTTGATGAAATCCGAGCAAGGGTAGCATTCCAGAGGGACATCAGAGACTGTAACGTTCTTTGCTTCACGGAAACGTGGCTTACTGGAGAGACGCAATCCGAAGCGGTGCAGCCAACAGGTTTCTCCACGCATCGCGCAGACAGGAAAAAACATCTTTCTGGTAAAAAGAGGGGCGGGGGCGTATGCCTTATGACTAACGTGACATGGTGCGATGAAAGAAACATACAGGAACTCAAATCCTTCTGTTCACCTGATTTAGAATTCCTCACAATCAAATGTAGACCGCATTATCTACCAAGAGAATTCTCTTCGATTATAATCACAGCCGTATATATCCCCCCCCAAGCAGACACATCGATGGCTCTGAACGAACTTTATTTAACTCTCTGCAAACTGGAAACAATTTATCCGGAGGCTGCATTCATTGTAGCTGGGGATTTTAACAAGGCTAATCTGAAAACAAGACTCCCCAAATTTTATCAGCATATCGATTGCGCAACCAGGGGAGGAAAGACCTTGGACCATTGTTACTCTAACTTCCGCGACGCATATAAGGCCCTGCCCCGCCCCCCTTTCGGAAAAGCTGACCACGACTCCATTTTGTTGATCCCTGCCTACAGACAGAAACTAAAACAAGAGGCTCCCACGCTGAGGTCTGTCCAACGCTGGTCCGACCAAGCTGACTCCACACTCCAAGACTGCTTCCATCACGTGGACTGGGAGATGTTTCGTATTGCGTCAGATAACAACATTGACGAATACGCTGATTCGGTGTGCGAGTTCATTAGAACGTGCGTTGAAGATGTCGTTCCCATAGCAACGATTAAAACATTCCCTAACCAGAAACCGTGGATTGATGGCAGCATTCGTGTGAAACTGAAAGCGAGAACCACTGCTTTTAATCAGGGCAAGGTGTCTGGTAACATGACCGAATACAAACAGTGCAGCTATTCCCTCCGCAAGGCTATCAAACAAGCTAAGCGCCAGTACAGAGACAAAGTAGAATCTCAATTCAACGGCTCAGACACAAGAGGCATGTGGCAGGGTCTACAGTCAATCACGGACTACAGGAAGAAACCCAGCCCAGTCACGGACCAGGATGTCTTGCTCCCAGGCAGACTAAATAACTTTTTTGCCCGCTTTGAGGACAATACAGTGCCACCGACACGGCCTGCAACGAAAACATGCGGTCTCTCCTTCACTGCAGCCGAGGTGAGTAAGACATTTAAACGTGTTAACCCTCGCAAGGCTGCAGGCCCAGATGGCATCCCCAGCCGCGCCCTCAGAGCATGCGCAGACCAGCTGGCCGGTGTGTTTACGGACATATTCAATCAATCCCTATACCAGTCTGCTGTTCCCACATGCTTCAAGAGGGCCACCATTGTTCCTGTTCCCAAGAAAGCTAAGGTAACTGAGCTAAATGACTACCGCCCCGTAGCACTCACATCCGTCATCATGAAGTGCTTTGAGAGACTAGTCAAGGACCATATCACCTCCACCCTACCTGACACCCTAGACCCACTCCAATTTGCTTACCGCCCTAATAGGTCCACAGACGATGCAATCTCAACCACACTGCACACTGCCCTAACCCATCTGGACAAGAGGAATACCTATGTGAGAATGCTGTTCATCGACTACAGCTCGGCATTCAACACCATAGTACCCTCCAAGCTCGTCATCAAGCTCGAGACCCTGGGTCTCGACCCCGCCCTGTGCAACTGGGTACTGGACTTCCTGACGGGCCGCCCCCAGGTGGTGAGGGTAGGCAACAACATCTCCTCCCCGCTGATCCTCAACACTGGGGCCCCACAAGGTTGCGTTCTGAGCCCTCTCCTGTACTCCCTGTTCACCCACGACTGCGTGGCCACGCACGCCTCCAACTCAATCATCAAGTTTGCGGACGACACAACAGTGGTAGGCTTGATTACCAACAACGATGAGACGGCCTACAGGGAGGAGGTGAGGGCCCTCGGAGTGTGGTGTCAGGAAAACAACCTCACACTCAACGTCAACAAAACTAAGGAGATGATTGTGGACTTCAGGAAACAGCAGAGGGAACACCCCCCTATCCACATCGATGGAACAGTAGTGGAGAGGGTAGCAAGTTTTAAGTTCCTCGGCATACACATCACAGACAAACTGAATTGGTCCACTCACACAGACAGCATCGTGAAGAAGGCGCAGCAGCGCCTCTTCAACCTCAGGAGGCTGAAGAAATTCGGCTTGTCACCAAAAGCACTCACAAACTTCTACAGATGCACAATCGAGAGCATCCTGGCGGGCTGTATCACCGCCTGGTATGGCAACTGCACCGCCCTCAACCGTAAGGCTCTCCAGAGGGTAGTGAGGTCTGCACAACGCATCACCGGGGGCAAACTACCTGCCCTCCAGGACACCTACACCACCCGATGTCACAGGAAGGCCATAAAGATCATCAAGGACATCAACCACCCGAGCCACTGCCTGTTCACCCCGCTATCATCCAGAAGGCGAGGTCAGTACAGGTGCATCAAAGCTGGGACCGAGAGACTGAAAAACAGCTTCTATCTCAAGGCCATCAGACTGTTAAACAGCCACCACTAACACTGAGTGGCTGCTGCCAACACACTGACACTGACTCAACTCCAGCCACTTTAATAATGGGAATTGATGGGAAATGATGTAAATATATCACTAGCCACTTTAAACAATGCTACCTTATATAAATGTTACTTACCCTACATTATTCATCTCATACGCATACGTATATACTGTACTCTATATCATCGACGGTATCCTTATGTAATACATGTATCACTAGCCACTTTATACTATACTATGCCACTTGGTTTACATACTCATCTCATTTGTACATACTGTACCCGATACCATCTACTGTATCTTGCCTATCCTGCTCTGTATCATCACTCATTCATATATCCTTATGTACATATTCTTTATCCCCTTACACTGTGTACAAGACAGTAGTTTTGGAATTGTTAGTTAGATTACTTGTTATTACTGCATTGTCGGAACTAGAAGCACAAGCATTTCGCTACACTCGCATTAACATCTGCTAACCATGTGTATGTGACAAATAAAATTTGATTTGATTTGATTTGATTTGGCACCACAACTGTTACCTGGCACCACAACAGTCCCAGTCTGTTACCTGGCACCATGACAGTCCCAGGAGACAGAGAGACAGTAAGGGAAGGAGAGGAGAGGAGAGGAGAAGAGACGGTGAGATGACAGGGGGGAAGAGAGGAGAGGAGACGGTGAGATGACAGGGGGAAAGAGAGGAGAGGAGACGGTGAGATGACAGGGGGGAAGAGAGGAGAGGAGACGGTGAGATGGCAGGGGGAAGAGAGGAGAGGAGAGGAGACGGTGAGATGACAGGGGGAAGAGAGGAGAGGAGAGGGTGAGATGATAGGGGGAAAGAGTGGAGAGGGTGAGATGACGGGGGAAAGAGAGGAGAGGAGAGGGTGAGATGACAGGGGGGGAGAGAGGAGAGGAGAGGAGACGGTGAGATGACAGGGGGAAGAGAGGAGAGGAGAGGGTGAGATGATAGGGGGAAAGAGAGGAGAGGGTGAGATGACGGGGGAAAGAGAGGAGAGGAGAGGGTGAGATGACAGGGGGGGAGAGAGGAGAGGAGATGGTGAGATGACAGGGGGAAAGAGAGGAGAGGAGAGGAGAGGAGAGGAGAGGAGAGGAGAGGAGACGGTGAGATGACAGGGGGAAAGAGAGGAGAGGAGAGGAGACGGTGAGATGACAGGGGGAAAGAGAGGAGAGGGTGAGATGACAGGGGGAAAGAGAGGAGAGGGTGAGATGACAGGGGGAAAGAGAGGAGAGGAGAGGGTGAGATGACAGGGGGAAAGAGAGGAGAGGAGAGGGTGAGATGACGGGGAAAGAGAGGAGAGGAGAGGAGACGGTGAGATGACAGGGGGAAAGAGAGGAGAGGAGAGGAGAGGAGACGGTGAGATGACAGGGGGAAAGAGAGGAGAGGAGACGGTGAGATGACAGGGGGAAAGAGAGGAGAGGAGAGGAGACGGTGAGATGACAGGGGGAAAGAGAGGAGAGGAGAGGAGACCGTAAGGGAAGGAGAGGAGAGGGTGAGGAGACAGGGGGAAAGAGAGGAGAGGAGAGGAGACAGTAAGGGAAGGAGAGGAGAGGAGACGGTGAGATGACAGGAGGAAAGAGAGGAGAGGGGAGGAGACAGAGAGACAGTAAGGGAAGGAGAGGAGAGGAGAGGAGAAGAGACGGTGAGATGACAGGGGGGAAGAGAGGAGAGGAGACGGTGAGATGACAGGGGGAAAGAGAGGAGAGGAGACGGTGAGATGACAGGGGGGAAGAGAGGAGAGGAGAGGAGACGGTGAGATGGCAGGGGGAAGAGAGGAGAGGAGAGGGTGAGATGATAGGGGAAAAGAGAGGAGAGGGTGAGATGACGGGGGAAAGAGAGGAGAGGAGAGGGTGAGATGACAGGGGGGGAGAGAGGAGAGGAGAGGAGATGGTGAGATGACAGGGGGAAAGAGAGGAGAGGAGAGGAGAGGAAAGGAGAGGAGAGGAGAGGAGACGGTGAGATGACAGGGGGAAAGAGAGGAGAGGAGAGGAGACGGTGAGATGACAGGGGGAAAGAGAGGAGAGGGTGAGATGACAGGGGGAAAGAGAGGAGAGGGTGAGATGACAGGGGGAAAGAGAGGAGAGGAGAGGGTGAGATGACAGGGGGAAAGAGAGGAGAGGAGAGGAGACGGTGAGATGACAGGGGGAAAGAGAGGAGAGGAGAGGAGAGGAGAGGAGAGGAGAGGAGAGGAGAGGAGAGGAGAGGAGAGGAGAGGAGACGGTGAGATGACAGGGGGAAAGAGAGGAGAGGAGAGGAGACGGTGAGATGACAGGGGGAATGAGAGGAGAGGGTGAGATGACAGGGGGAAAGAGAGGAGAGGGTGAGATGACAGGGGGAAAGAGAGGAGAGGAGAGGGTGAGATGACAGGGGGAAAGAGAGGAGAGGAGAGGAGACGGTGAGATGACAGGGGGAAAGAGAGGAGAGGAGAGGAGAGGAGAGGAGAGGAGACGGTGAGATGACAGGGGGAAAGAGAGGAGAGGAGAGGAGACGGTGAGATGACAGGGGGAAAGAGAGGAGAGGAGAAGAGACAGAGAGACAGTAAGGGAAGGAGAGGAGAGGAGACAGTAAGGGAAGGAGAGGAGAGGAGAGGAGACAGTAAGGGAAGGAGAGGAGAGGAGAGGAGACAGAGAGACAGTAAGGAAAGGAGAGGAGAGGAGACAGTAAGGGAAGGAGAGGAAAGGAGACGGTGAGATGACAGGGGAAAAAAGAGAGGAGAGGAGAGGAGATGTTGAGATGACAGGGGGAAAGAGAGGAGAGGAGAGGAGACGGTGAGACAGTAAGGGAAGGAGAGGAGAGGAGACAGTAAGGGAAGGAGAGGAGAGGAGCGGAGACGGTGAGATGACAGGGGAAAAGAGAGGAGAGGAGAGGAGACAGAGAGACAGTAAGGGAAGGAGAGGAGAGGAGACAGTAAGGTAAGGAGAGGAGAGGAGAGGAGACGGTGAGATGACAGGCCAAAAGAGAGGAGAGGAGACAGAGAGACAGTAAGGGAAGGAGAGGAGAGGAGACAGTAAGGGAAGGAGAGGAGAGGAGAGGAGACGGTGAGATGACAGGGGAAAAGAGAGGAGAGGAGAGGAGAGGAGAGGAGAGGAGAGGAGAGGAGAGGAGAAGAGATGTTGAGATGACAGGGGGAAAGAGAGGAGAGGAGAGGAGACGGTGAGATGACAGGGGGAAAAGAGAGGAGAGGAGAGGAGAGTAGAGGAGAGGGTGAGGAGAGGAGAGGAGAGGAGAGGAGAGGGTGAGGAGAGGAGAGGAGAGGAGAGGAGAGGAGAGGAGAGGAGAGGAGAGGAGAGGGTGAGGAGAGGAGAGGAGAGATGACAGGGGGAAAGAGAGGAGAGGAGAGGAGAGGAGAGATGACAGGGGGAAAGAGAGGAGAGGAGAGGAGAGGAGAGGAGAGGGTGAGGAGAGGAGAGGAGAGGAGAGGAGAGGAGAGGAGAGGAGAGGAGAGGAGAGGAGAGGAGAGGAGAGGAGAGGAGAGGAGAGGGTGAGGAGACAGGGGGGAAGAGAGAGATATATAAAGGGGTTCTAAACTGAAAGCTCCGGGATTCAGCCTCCTACTCTACTCACTCACTCACACACACACACACACACACACACACACACACACACACACACACACACACACACACACACACACACACACACACACACACACACACACACACAGGAAAAGGGATGCAGTTTTAACTGAAACCGAGTCTCCCAAAGGCAAATGGATAATTCTGTCTTTTCCAGTAGATTAGTAAAGAACACAAACACACAGACCGCAGGGTTCTTTACTGATTCAGTTGTGTGTGTGTGTGTGTTGTGTGTTTGTGTGTGTGTGTGTGTGTGTGTTGTGTGTGTGTGTGTGTGTGTGTGTGTGTGTGTGTGTGTGTGTGTGTGTGTGTGTGTGTGTCTGCTTCAAAGCACGCTGGGTCTAATGCGTAGGAAATCAAATCATCCTGACCTCGTCCTCTGAAGACAACACAGAGAAATCATCCTGACCTCGTCCTCTGAAGACAACACAGAGAAATCATCCTGACCTCCTCCTCTGAAGACAACACAGAGAAATCATCCTGACCTCCTCCTCTGAAGACAACACAGAGAAATCATCCTGACCTCCTCCTCTGAAGACAACACAGAGAAATCATCCTGACCTCCTCCTCTGAAGACAACACAGAGAAATCATCTTGACCTCCTCCTCTGAAGACAACACAGAGAAATCATCCTGACCTCCTCCTCTGAAGACAACACAGAGAAATCATCCTGACCTAGTCCTCTGAAGACAACACAGAGAAATCATCCTGACCTAGTCCTCTGAAGACAACACAGAGAAATCATCCTGACCTCCTCCTCTGAAGACAACACAGAGAAATCATCCTGACCTCCTCCTCTGAAGACAACACAGAGAAATCATCCTGACCTAGTCCTCTGAAGACAACACAGAGAAATCATCCTGACCTCCTCCTCTGAAGACAACACAGAGAAATCATCCTGACCTAGTCCTCTGAAGACAACAGATTCTGTATTTTTGTATATAACCTTTATTTAAAGAGGCAAGTCAATTAAGAAAGCACATTATTTTGTGTGTGTGTTTATATGTGTGTTTGTGTGTTTTCAAAATCTGTCTAAGCTTCTGATGAATGATGAAACTAGTTAGCAGAATATTCTGCCCTGAAGGACATGGGTCCTCTCCTCTCCTCTCCTCTCCTCTCCTCTCCTCTCCTCTACTCTCCTCTCCTCTCCTCTCCTCTCCTCTTCTCTTCTCTTCTCTTCTCTTCTCTTCTCTTCTCTTCTCTTCTCTTCTCTTCTCTTCTCCTCTCCTCTCCTCTCCTCTCCTCTCCTCTCCTCTCTTCTCTTCTCTTCTCTTCTCTTCTCTTCTCTTCTCTTCTCCTCTCCTCTCCTCTCCTCTCCTCTCCTCTCCTCTCCTCTCCTCTCCTCTCCTCTCCTCTCCTCTCCTCTCCTCTCCTATCCTCTCCTCTCCTCTCCTCTCCTCTCCTCTCCTCTCTTCTCTTCTCTTCTCTTCTCTTCTCTTCTCTTCTCTTCTCCTCTCCTCTCCTCTCCTCTCGTCTTCTCTTCTCTTCTCTTCTCTTCTCCTCTCCTCTCCTCTCATTCCCTCCTCCTCCTCTCTTCCCCTCCTCTCCTCTCCTTTCCACGGGGTAATATGTTTCATTTTACACCTCTTAATAGTGACAGACTATTGACGTTGCCAACAGTCAGATGGAGATGCTGTCATTCTGCCTGAATAGATAAGTGTTTCAGATGTAATCAAATCTGATGTTTGGATGCGTCAGCAAGGTATACTAACAGAAAGACAGTTTCCTGGGAAAATTGATTTGAGAGAAAAAAGAACAACAACTTTTTAAATGCATCAAGTCCTCCACGTACACAGCTGCAAGGTCTACAACACACAGTGGCAATCAGAGCTCACTTCATCCTACACACTCCTGTGCTCATCACTCCTCCCACTGACAGGCTGTGAACAGTATCCTTCTGGAAGGTTCTCCCATCTCCACAGAGGAACTCTGACAGGCTGTGAACAGTGTCCTTCTGGAAGGTTCTCCCAATTCCACAGAGGAACTCTGACAGGCTGTGAACAGTGTCCTTCTGGAAGGTTCTCCCATCTCCACAGAGGAACTATGACAGGCTGTGAACAGTGTCCTTCTGGAAGGTTCTCCCAATTCCACAGAGGAACTCTGACAGGCTGTGAACAGTGTCCTTTTGGAAGGTTCTCCCATCTCCACAGAGGAACTCTGACAGGCTGTGAACAGTGTTCTTCTGGAAGGTTCTCCCAATTCCACAGAGGAACTCTGACAGGCTGTGAACAGTGTCCTTCTGGAAGGTTCTCCCATCTCCACAGAGGAACACTGACAGGCTGTGAACAGTGTCCTTCTGGAAGGTTCTCCCATCTCCACAGAGGAACTCTGACAGGCTGTGAACAGTGTCCTTCTGGAAGGTTCTCCCATCTCCACAGAGGAACTCTGACAGGCTGTGAACAGTGTCCTTCTGGAAGGTTCTCCCATCTCCACAGAGGAACTCTGACAGGCTGTGAACAGTGTCCTTCTGGAAGGTTCTCCCATCTCCACAGAGGAACTCTGACAGGCTGTGAACAGTGTCCTTCTGGAAGGTTCTCCCATCTCCACAGAGGAACTCTGACAGGCTGTGAACAGTGTCCTTCTGGAAGGTTCTCCCATCTCCACAGAGGAACTCTGACAGGCTGTGAACAGTGTCATTCTGGAAGGTTCTCCCATCTCCACAGAGGAACTCTGACAGGCTGTGAACAGTGTCTTCTGGAATGTTCTCCCATCTCCACAGAGGAACACTGACAGGCTGTGATCGGTGCCTTCGGAAAGTATTCAGACCCCTTGTCTTGTTCCACAGGTTACAGCCTCGTTCTAAAATTGATTAAATACCTTTTTTCCCCTCATAACTCTACACACAATACCACATAATGACATCACAATACCCCATAATGACATCATCATACCCCATAATGACATCACAATACCACATAATGACAAAGCAAAAAACAGGTTTTTAGACATTTTTGCTCATTTATATCAAATGAAAACTTAAAAATCACATCTACAGAAGTACTCAGACCCTTTACTCAGTACTTTGTTGAAGCACCTTTGGCAGCGATTACAGCCTTGAGTCTTCTTGGGTATGACGCTACAAGCTTGGCACACCTGTATTTGGGGAGTTTCTCCCATTCTTCTCTGCAGATCCTCTCAAACTCTGTCAGGTTGGATGGGGAGCATCACTGTACAGCTATTTCAGGTCTCTCCAGAGATGTTCGATCAGGTTCAAGTCCTGTCTGGTCCACTCAAGGACATTTAGAGACTTTACCCGAAGCCAATCCTGCGTTGTCTTGGATGTGTGCTTACGGTCATTGTCCTGTTGGAAGGTGAACCTTTGCCCCACTCTGAGGTCCTGAGCGCTCTGAAGCAGGTTTTGATCAAGGATCTCTCTGTACTTTGCTACGTTTATCTTGGCCTCGATCCTGATTAGTCTCACATTCCCTGCCGCTGAAAAACATCCCCACATGATGATGTTGCCACCACCATGCTTCACCGTAGGGATGGTGCCAGGTTTCCTCCAGACGTGACGCTTGGAATTCAGGCCAAAGAGTTCAATCTTGGTTTCATCAGACCAGAGAATCTTGTTTCTCATTGTCTGAGAGTCTTTAGGTACCTTTTGACAAACTCCAAGCAATCTGTCATGTGCCTTTTACTGAGGAGAGGCTTCCATCTGGCCACTCCACCATAAAGGCCTGATTGGTGGAGTGCTGCAGAGATGGTTGTCCTTCTGGAAGGTTCTCCCATCTCCACAGAGGAACTCTGGAGCTCGGTCAGAGTGACCATCAGATTCTTGTTTACCTCCCTGACCAAGGCCCTTCTCCCCTGATTGCTCAGTTTGGCTGGGCGGCCAGCTATAGGAAGAGTCTTGGTGGTTCCAAACTTCTTCCATTTAAGAGTGATGGAGGCCACTGTGTTCTTGGGGATGTTCGATGCTGCAGGCATGTTTTTGGTACCCTTCCGCAGATCTGTGCCTCGACACAATCCTGTCTCGGAGCTCTACGGATAATTCCTTCGACCTCATGGCTTGGTTTTTGCTCTGACATGCACTGTCAACTGTGGGACCTTAAATAGACAGGTGTGTGCCTTTCCAAATCATGTCCAATCAATTGAATTTACCACAGGTGGACTCCAATCAAGTTGTAGAAACATCTCAAGGATGATCAATGGAAACAGGATGCACCTGGGCTCAATTTGGAGTCTCATAGCAAACACCTGTTTTACCTTGTCGTTATGGGGTATTAGGGTGTCGTTATGGGGTATTAGGATGTCGTTATGGGGTATTAGGATGTCGTTATGGGGTATTAGGATGTCGTTATGGGGTATTAGGATGTCGTTATGGGGTATTAGGGTGTCGTTATGGGGTATTAGGATGTCGTTATGGGGTATTAGGATGTCGTTATGGGGTATTAGGGTGTCGTTATGGGGTATTAGGATGTCGTTATGGGGTATTAGGATGTCGTTATGGGGTATTAGGATGTCGTTATGGGGTATTAGGATGTCGTTATGGGGTATTAGGATGTCGTTATGGGGTATTAGGATGTCGTTATGGGGTATTAGGATGTCGTTATGGGGTATTAGGATGTCGTTATGGGGTATTAGGATGTCGTTATGGGGTATTAGGATGTCGTTATGGGGTATTAGGATGTCGTTATGGGGTATTAGGATGTCGTTATGGGGTATTAGGATGTCGTTATGGGGTATTAGGATGTCGTTATGGGGTATTAGGATGTCGTTATGGGGTTTTGTGTGTAGATTGATGAGGATTCTTTATTTACATTTTAAATAAATTTTAAATACATCAATTTTAGAATAAGGCTGTAACGTAACAAAATGTGGAAAAAGTCAAGGGGTCTGAATACTTTCTGAATGCACTGTGTCTGTGTGTGTGTGTGTCTGTGTGTGTGTTGTGTGTGTGTGTGTGTGTCTGTGTCTGTGTCTGTGTGTCTGTGTGTCTGTGTGTCTGTGTGTCTGTGTGTCTGTGCGTGCGTGTGTGTGTGCGTGTGTGCGTGTGCGTGTGTGTTTTATTTACACAGGACCTCATCATTGAGAGACCTTGAACGGGGCTTAAACGAAACAGTTGTTCAATCAAATCTAGTTTCAACCACAATTCCTGTTAAAGCTGAGAAGGAAACGAAGGAAACAGCAGAGACTCTTGACTTGTCTGTCCTTTGAAACCAACACACGCTGAATCAGATCACATCCATCTGATGCTATTTACTCCTCTGTGTGTGTGTGTGTGTGTGTGTGTGTGTGTGTGTGTGATGACTGTATGAGGTTCATGAAACTAAAGGTCAGGGGCATTAGCCATCGTTTAGAATGCCAGCGGTCGCTAGGGAGGTTGCCAAGGGTGATTTCTGGGGTCCTAGCATCCGGATGGCCTGTGAATTATGAGATGACCTTGAGGCCTTAGCAACGGATGCTAATTATCACCGTCGGAGAGAAAGAGGGGGAGAGAGAGAGAGAGGCAGAGAGAGAGAGGGAGAGAGAGAAGGAGAAAGAGAGGGGGAGAGAGAGAAGGAGAGAGAGAAAGAGAGAGAGAGAGAGAGGGGAGAGAGAGAGAGGGAGAGAGAGAAGGAGAGAGAGAAGGAGAAAGAGAGGGGGAGAGAGAGAGGGAGAGAGAGAAGGAGAAAGAGAGGGGGAGAGAGAGAAGGAGAGAGAGAAGGAGAGAGGGAGAGAGAGAGAGACGGAGAGAGAGAGACGGAGAGAGAGAGGGAGAGAGAGAGAAGGAGAGAGAGAGGAGAGAGAGAGACGGAGAGAGAGAGGGAGAGAGAGAGAAGGAGAGAGAGGGAGAAGGAGAGAGGGAGAAGGAGAGAGAGAGAGGGAGAGAGAGAGAAGGAGAGAGCAGAGGCATCACTCCAGATCCATGGTGAATTCGTCGTTAGTGCATCTCCTCCAGTATGACGGGAGACGCCGGAGCGGTTTAGACCAGGTGTTTTCAAACGTTTTAATGGTTTTTAGTGGTTTTTATCCCAAAATATTATCAGCCCCTGGAGAGAACCCCCTACTAAAGAACATTTATACCAGAGAACCGCCAATAAGTTCCTGGGAACCGCCAATAAGTTCCTGAGAACCACCAATAAGTACCTGAGAACCACCAATAAGATCCAGAGAACCGCCAATAAGTTCCTGAGAACCACCAATAAGTACCTGAGAACCACCAATAAGATCCAGAGAACCACCAATAAGTACCTGAGAACCGCCAATAAGTTCCTGAGAACCACCAATAAGATCCAGAGAACCGCCAATAAGTACCTGAGAACCGCCAATAAGTTCCTGAGAACCGCCAATAAGATCCTGAGAACCACCAATAAGTTCCTGAGAACCACCAATAAGTTCCTGAGAACCACCAATAAGTTCCTGAGAACCACCAATAAGATCCTGAGAACCACCAATAAGTACCTGAGAACCACCAATAAGATCCTGAGAACCACCAATAAGTACCTGAGAACCACCAATAAGTTCCTGAGAACCACCAATAAGATCCTGAGAACCACCAATAAGTACCTGAGAACCACCAATAAGTTCCTGAGAACCACCAATAAGTACCTGAGAACCACCAATAAGATCCAGAGAACCACCAATAAGATCCTGAGAACCGCCTATAAGTTCCTGAGAACCACCAATAAGTACCTGAGAACCACCAATAAGTACCTGAGAACCACCAATAAGTTCCTGAGAACCACCAATAAGATCCTGAGAACCACCAATAAGATCCTGAGAACCACCAATAAGATCCTGAGAACCACCAGTTTTTAAACATCACGTCCTGCTGTTCTACACATTCTGACATGAGAGAAAGTTTATCAGTAAAAATAAAATAAAAAACTCAAGAAATCCGTAATAAATCTGGAAGTTTTTGCCGAGGTTGTTTTAGCTGCAGCCTTTGACCTCTGACTAAAGTGTTTGGTGGAGTTTTTCTCAAATAATTTTTTTTTTTTGTGTGACATGTTGTTTTACGTTAACAAAGTCTGCGCTGCTGGGCTGGTCGGTCTCGCTGTCTCTGCTATTGAAAAGAGAGAAATCACTGCAGCTGTTCACCCCATGTTAGTGGGCAAACGCACGTCGTCCAATCAAAACCCTCATTTACCCGCTGTGACGCACGGATGTTCCAGAATCTGGTTTAGACCAGACTGACTTTATGACCAAAATTATCCTGTTTACACTTTGTAGTCAATTTCAACTGTTTCTGACTCATTTCGGTGCCAATTAGGCTTTTTTTTATAAAGGGATTTGTTGCTTTTTAAAGGCAGTAGCTCTTTAACACTTAACTTAAAGGGCAACTCCATCACTTTTTTGGGGTAAAAATATACAACGTTAAAAAGGTCTAACCGATGACATCATCAAATGTTACAACGGTTAAAAAAACCATTGATTTTCAAACACTCTGCGGTGACGTGTGGATTCAAGAAAACACCCTTCTCTCTGGCTCGACACTCACTGCAGATTTTAATATTCACTGTGTTTGTTATTTTGAATCCTGCCCTCTGTGATGTCACAGAGAAGCCTCCTGCCCTCTGTGATGTCACAGAGAAGCCTCCTGCCCTCTGTTATGTCACAGAGAAGCCTCCTGCCCTCTGTGATGTCACAGAGAATCCTCTTTTAGGGCCTTTCTTCTTCTTGTCTTCCTTTTAACCACAGATCACGTAGACACTGCTATTGTGACATCATGAATATGAGGTTGGAAAGTGCCGGGGTTGCCCTTTAACCCAGTCATAATGAATGCCTAGATTTGACTGTAAGAGTTGTGTTGCTTAAATTTAGCATGTTGTGTCACAGGACGACGGGGGAGTTTTACTAGGAAAAATTTACGAAACATGAAGTCAGACTGTGATATCTTGTTTTATTATAATTTTTTGTATGATTTATTTCAGCGATTTAATGTGTTTCTATGTGCTTTGGCATTGAATTGGTTAAGAAGTTGAGCGAAAGAGAGAGTGACTGAGAGAGAGATGGGGAGGTAAGAGGGAGAGAGAGAAGGAAAGAGAGAGATGGGGGAGATAAGAGGGAGAGAGAGAAGGAGAGAGAGAGATGGGGGGAGGTAAGAGGGAGAGAGAGAATGAGATAGAGAGAGAAGGGGGGAGGTACGAGGGAGAGAGAGAAGGAGATAGAGAGAGATGGGGGGAGGTAAGAGGGAGAGATGGGATGGAGAGATAGAAAAAGTGTTAGATGAGGAGAGAGAGAAGACTCAGCCGTTAGAACTCAGTTTAGGAGCCATTAGAATCATGTTAGCAAACACAAACACACACACACACACAGAGAAACTGGGCGGCAGAAGAGAGAGATTACGTTTTGGTTGGCAGAGATTCCTGGAACACTTAAGTATTTTGGTTGTAAATCTCAGACGGTGTGTGTGTGTGTGTGTGTGTGTGTGTGTGTGTGTGTGTGTGTGTGTGTGTGTGTGTGTGTGTGTGAGAGAGAGAGAGAGAGAGAGAGAGAGAGCGAGTGAGCGAGCAGGGCAGTGGGGCAGAAATTAGCTTTGGCTTTCTGGCATCTAGCAGACCATACACACCTGGTTTGGCAGCTCTTTAAAAACACAAACACACACACACACACACAACCCTGACCTCACACCTCGCCAAAGTGCACACACTCATGTTTGGATTAAGCGAGGAGTTTTCCTGTGTTCTGTGAAGCTGACAGAGAGAGGGAGGAGGTGGGGGGGGGGGGGGGGGAGGAGTTCTGTGTTCTATGTTGTGTATTCCAAGTTCCAAGTTCCAAGTTCCAAGTTCCCTGTTCTAAGATAAAGAAAGACAGAGAATTCTTCGTAAGAGTTCAACGTTTCTTGAGGGGTTCCATGTTTTGTCAGGCCGTCATTGTAAATAAGAATGTGTTGTTAATTGACCTGGTGAAATAAAGGTGTCCTATTGGTGTACAGAGCTGATCTGGACCAGTGCAGACTAAATGTGTTGCTGTGACTGAGTTTCTATGTAATGGTGGTCAGTACCTTATGACGTGGAAATGGGCTGAAGAAGGCTGAAGAGGGCTGAATAGGATTGAAGAGGGCTGAAGAGAGCAGAATAGGGCTGAAGAGGGCTGAAGAGGGCTGAAGAGGGCTGAAGAGGGCTGAAGAGGGTTGAAGAGGGCTGAAGAGGGCTGAAGAGGGCTGAAGAAGGCTGAAGAGGGCTGAAGAGGGCTGAAGAAGCCTGAAGAGGGCTGAAGAAGGCTGAAGAGGGCTGAAGAGGGCTGAAGAGGGCTGAAGAGAGCAGAAGAGGGCTTGAGAAGGCTGAATAGGGCTGAAGAGAGCTGAAGAGGGCTGAAGAGGGCTGAATAGAGCTGAAGAGGACTGAATAGGGCTGAAGAGGGCTGAAGAGGGCTGAATAGGGAGCCAAGTATTCTGGCCTGATTTATCTGTTTATGCAGCAGCATAACAGCAGGCCTGCCTCCCACGGTGTGTGTGTGTGTGTGTGTGTGTGTGTGTGTGTGTGTGTGTGTGTGTGTGTGAAGGGGGGAGGGGGAGGTCTACTGCAACAGCAGGACAGACTGCCCTGACTCAGGAGAGCTTACTGCCATAAGGACAAGCCTTTACCAAATTACATATTCATAACATCTAGTTTAATACATTATGAGGTTGAAATAGAGCCAATGAAGGTACAATAGGTGTGTGTTTGTGTGTGTGTGTGTGTGTGTGTGTATGTGTGTGTGTGTGTGTGTGTGTGTGTGCGTGCGTGCGTGTGTGTGTGTGTAGTTAATGATCCGTGGTTCTGCAGAGGTAGGCAGTCGCTGCTTCTGCGGTCATTTGTAGTACACACACACACACACACACACACACACACACACACACACACACACACACACACACACACACACACCTGAGGAGTGATACCCTGGACCCACTCCAATGCGCATACCGCCCCGACGGATCCACAGATGACGCAATCTCTATTGCACGATATGTTCTATACTCTATACTATATCTATATACTATATACTCTATACTATATACTATATACTCTATACTGCCCTCTCCCACCAGGACAAGACAAACACCTTCAGTATGTTTTCAGATTTTCGGCCGGCCAAATCAGCACTGTTATACTCACAGACATTATTTTAACAGTTTGAGAAACTTTAGAGTGTTTTCTATATATGCATATCCTAGCTTCTGGGCCTGAGTAACAGGCAGTTTACTTTGGGTACGTTTTTTATCAATACTCATTGTGTATAGAGCCAAGTTATCAATACTCATTGTGTATAGAGCCAAGTAATCAATACTCATTGTGTATAGAGCCAAGTTATCAATACTCTTTGTGTATAGAGCCAAGTTATCGTTACTCATTGTGTATATATCCAAGTTATCATTACTCAGTGTGTATATAGCCAAGTTATCATTACTCATTGTGTATATATCCAAGTTATCGTTACTCATTGTGTATAGAGCCAAGTTTTCGTTACTCATTGTGTATAGAGCCAAGTTATCGTTCCTCATTGTGTATAGAGCCAAGTTATCATTACTCATTGTGTATAGAGCCAAGTTATCATTACTCATTGTGTATAGAGCCAAGTTATCATTACTCATTGTGTATAGAGCCAAGTTATCGTTACTCATTGTGTATAGAGCCAAGTTATCGTTACTCATTGTGTATAGAGCCAAGTTATCGTTACTCATTGTGTATAGAGCCAAGTTATCGTTACTCATTGTGTATAGAGCCAAGTTATCGTTACTCAGTGTGTATAGAGCCAAGTTATCGTTACTCAGTGTGTATAGAGCCAAGTTATCGTTACTCAGTGTGTATAGAGCCAAGTTATCGTTACTCAGTGTGTATAGAGCCAAGTTATCGTTACTCAGTGTGTATAGAGCCAAGTTATCGTTACTCAGTGTGTATAGAGCCAAGTTATCGTTACTCAATGTGTTTTATATTATTAGTGACATTATTCTTCTATTATTTCTCTCTGCATTGTTGGGACGGGCCTGTAAACATTTCACTGTTAGTCTAGACCTGTTGTTTATGAAGCATGAGACAAATAACATTAGATTTGATCTAAAATAGAGAGAAAGATTGAAACGGAGAGAGAGAGAAAGAGAGAGAGACAGTGAAACAGAGAGAGAGACAGTGAAACAGAGAGAGAGACAGTGAAACAGAGAGAGAGACAGTGAAACAGAGAGAGAGACAGTGAAACAGAGAGAGAGACAGTGAAACAGAGAGAGAGAGACAGTGAAACAGAGAGACAGTGAAACAGAGAGAGAGAGACAGTGAAACAGAGAGACAGTGAAACAGAGAGACAGTGAAACAGAGAGAGAGACAGTGAAACAGAGAGAGAGAGACAGTGAAACAGAGAGAGAGACAGTGACACAGAGAGAGAGACAGTGAAACAGAGAGAGGGACAGTGAAACAGAGGGAGAGACAGTGAAACAGAGAGAGAGAGACAGTGAAACAGAGAGAGAGACAGTGAAACAGAGAGAGAGAGACAGTGAAACAGAGAGAGAGACAGTGAAACAGAGGGAGAGACAGTGAAACAGAGAGAGAGAGACAGTGAAACAGAGAGAGAGACAGTGAAACAGAGAGAGAGAGACAGTGAAACAGAGAGAGAGACAGTGAAACAGAGAGAGAGACAGTGAAACAGAGAGAGAGACAGTGAAACAGAGAGAGAGACACTGAAACAGAGAGAGAGACAGTGAAACAGAGAGAGAGAGACAGTGAAACAGAGAGAGAGACAGTGAAACAGAGAGAGAGAGACAGTGAAACAGAGAGAGAGAGACAGTGAAACAGAGAGAGAGAGACAGTGAAACAGAGAGAGAGACAGTGAAACAGAGAGAGAGACAGTGAAACAGAGAGAGAGACAGTGAAACAGAGAGAGAGACACTGAAACAGAGAGAGAGACAGTGAAACAGAGAGAGAGAGACAGTGAAACAGAGAGAGAGACAGTGAAACAGAGAGAGAGAGACAGTGAAACAGAGAGAGAGAGACAGTGAAACAGAGAGAGAGACAGTGAAACAGAGAGACAGTGAAACAGAGAGAGAGAGAGTGAAACAGAGAGAGAGACAGTGAAACAGAGGGAGAGACAGTGAAACAGAGAGACAGTGAAACAGAGAGAGAGACAGTGAAACAGAGAGTGAAACAGTGAAACAGAGAGACAGTGAAACAGAGAGAGAGATAGTGAAACAGAGAGAGAGACAGTGAAACAGAGAGAGAGATAGTGAAACAGAGAGAGAGACAGTGAAACAGAGACAGAGAGAGACAGTGAAACAGAGAGAGAGACAGTGAAACAGAGACAGAGACAGTGAAACAGAGAGAGAGAGAGACAGTGAAACAGAGAGAGAGACAGTGAAACAGAGAGAGAGACAGTGAAACAGAGAGAGAGACAGTGAAACAGAGAGAGAGACAGTGAAACAGAGAGAGAGAGACAGTGAAACAGAGAGAGAGACAGTGAAACAGAGAGAGAGACAGTGAAACAGAGACAGAGAGACAGTGAAACAGAGAGACAGTGAAACAGAGAGAGAGAGACAGTGAAACAGAGAGAGAGACAGTGAAACAGAGAGAGAGACAGTGAAACAGAGAGACAGTGAAACAGAGAGAGAGAGACAGTGAAACAGAGAGAGAGACAGTGAAACAGAGAGAGACAGTGAAACAGAGAGACAGTGAAACATAGAGAGAGAGAGACAGTGAAACAGAGAGAGAGACAGTGAAACAGAGAGAGAGACAGTGAAACAGAGAGAGAGACAGTGAAACAGAGAGAGAGAGACAGTGAAACAGAGAGAGAGACAGTGAAACAGAGAGAGAGAGACAGTGAAACAGAGACAGAGAGAGACAGTGAAACAGAGACAGAGACAGTGAAACAGAGACAGAGACAGTGAAACAGAGAGAGAGAGAGACAGTGAAACAGAGAGAGAGACAGTGAAACAGAGAGAGATACAGTGAAACAGAGAGAGAGAGACAGTGAAACAGAGAGAGAGACAGTGAAACAGAGAGAGAGACAGTGAAACAGAGACAGAGAGACAGTGAAACAGAGAGAGAGACAGTGAAACAGAGAGAGAGAGACAGTGAAACAGAGAGAGAGAGACAGTGAAACAGAGAGAGAGAGACAGTGACACAGAGAGAGAGATAGTGAAACAGAGAGAGAGAGACAGTGAAACAGAGGGAGAGACAGTGAAACAGAGAGAGAGACAGTGAAACAGAGAGAGAGACAGTGAAACAGAGGGAGAGACAGTGAAACAGAGAGAGAGAGACAGTGAAACAGAGAGAGAGACAGTGAAACAGAGAGAGAGACAGTGAAACAGAGAGAGAGACAGTGAAACAGAGAGACAGTGAAACAGAGAGAGAGAGACAGTGAAACAGAGAGACAGTGAAACAGAGAGAGAGAGAGACAGTGAAACAGAGAGAGAGACAGTGAAACAGAGAGAGAGAGACAGTGAAACAGAGAGAGAGACAGTGCTGTGTGTTGCTGTGTGTTGCTGTGTGTTGCTGTGTGTTGCTGTGTGTTGCTGTGTGTTGCCTAAACACCATTTCTTCTTCTTCTCCTCAGCTTCATCTAGATGTTGTTCCACATCACATACATCTTTAGACTGTGTGTGTTTGCAGGTGTAAATCCTCTGTGTACTGACCTTGTTTACTGTGAATATAATGTAGTGAATAGATCAGGAGAGAGAGAGAGAGAGCTAGAGAACAATGGAGGGAGAGAAAGAGAGCTAGAGAACAAGGGAGGGGAGAGAGAGAGAGCTAGAGAACAAGGGAGGGAGAGAGAGAGAGCTAGAGAACAAGGGAGGGAGAGAGAGATAGAGAACAAGGAAGGGAGAGAGAGAGAGAGTTAGAGAACAAGGGAGGGAGAGAGCTATAGAACAAGGGAGGGAGATAGAGAGCTAGAGAACAAGGAAGGAAGAGAGAGAGAGCTAGAGGACAAGGGAGAGAGAGCTAGAGAACAAGGGAGGGAGAGATAGAGAACTAGAGAACAAGGAAGGAAGGGCGAGCGAGCTAGAGGACAAGGGAGGGAAAGAGATAGAGAGCTAGAGAACAAGGGAGGGAGGGAGATAGAGAGCTAGAGAACAAGGGAGGGAAAGAGATAGAGAGCTAGAGAACAAGGGAGGGAGGGAGATAGAGAACAAGGAAGGAAGAGAGAGCGAGCTAGGGGACAAGGGAGAGAGGGAGAGAGAGCTAGAGAACAAGGGAGGGGGAGAGATAGAGAACGAGAGAACAAGGAAGGAAGAGAGAGCGAGCTAGGGGACAAGGGAGAGAGGGAGAGAGAGCTAGAGAACAAGGGAGGGAGA
>NW_027260916.1:107500-120000 GCF_045791955.1 Oncorhynchus clarkii lewisi
ACAAAGAAGTGTTTCTTGTTCACCCTTGATCATCTCCTTGTACTGATGGAGGAGAGCTGGTTTATGCTGAAAGACAATTTCCAGAAGGATCGGTTTAAAACATGAAGGAAATTATGTTCTAGAGATTGTTCTTGACTCCTGCATGAATGTATTGATGTTCTCTACCTAGGTCTAGATAGTGTCTCTACCTAGGTCTAGATAGTGTCTCTACCTAGGTCTAGATAGTGTCTCTAATGTGTTGATGTTCTAGAGATTGTTCTTGATTCCTACATGAATGTGTTGATGTTCTACAGCTTGTTCTTGACTCCTACATGAATGTGTTGATGTTCTAGAGATGGTTCTTGATTCCTACATGGATCTATTGATGTTCTAGAGCTTGTTCTTGACTCCTACGTCTGCACTAAAATGCCCCTGGACACACTTCCTGGTTCCAGCCCAACGATGGCAATGTAGACGCAAGATAACTAGCTAGATTTAGCAAACATTTAGCTTCATAATTACCAGCTTGCTAGATGTATATGCTATCCATCTAGCTAGCAAGCTAGTTGAACATGCAACAAGAATTACCTTGAAATCTATAATCCAATAGCTAGTTCATTGTAGCTAGCTAGCTAGCCAACTTAGCATGTAACGTAACATGGGGTTTAATTAGCATTCGCACCACAGTGGCTATTTTCGCTAGCTAGATAGATAAACATGATAAACTAGCAAACATGAAAAAGATGATCATCATGTCATGCAGGGCTTTAGCACATCAGCTATCAACCTTAACAGCAGAATGCGAATGCCCACCTCAGCTAGCTAACTTTGCATATACTCCAGAATGTTATGAAGAGTCATCAGATGAATTGCAATTAATTACAAGGTCCCTCTTTGCCATGCAAATTAACTGAATCCCCCAAAAATATTTCCACTGCATTTCAGCCCTGCCAGAAAATGACCAGCTGACAACATGTCAGTGATTCTCTCGTTAACACAGGTGTGAGTGTTGACGAGGACAAGGCTGGAGATCACTCTGTCATGCTGATTGAGTTTGAATAACAGACTGGAAGCTTCAAAAGGAGGGTGGTGCTTGGAATCATTGTTCATCCTCTGTCAACCATGGTTACCTGCAAGGAAACACGTGCTGTCATCATTTCTTTGCACAAAAAGGGCTTCACAGGCAAGGATATTGCTGCCAGTAAGATTGCACCTAAATCAACCATTTATCAGATCATCAAGAACTTCAAGGAGAGCGGTTCAATTGTTGTGAAGAAAGCAACAGGGCGCCCAAGAAAGTCCAGCAAGCGCCAGGACCGTCTCCTAAAGTTGATTCATCTGCGGGATCGAGGCACCACCAGTACAGAGCTTGCTCAGGAATGGCAGCAGGCAGGTGTGAGTGCGTCTGCACGCACAGCGAGGTGAAGACTTTTGGAGGATGGCCTGGTGTCAAGAAGGGCAGCAAAGAAGCCACTTCTATCCAGGAAAAACATCAGGGACAGATTGATATTCTGCAGAAGGTACAGGGATTGGACTGCTGAGGACTGGGGTAAAGTCATTTTCTCTGATGAAGCACCTTTCCGATTGTTTGGGGCATCTGGAAAAAAGCTTGTCCGGAAAAGACAAGGTGAGCGCTACCATCAGTCCTGTGTCATGCCAACAGTAAAGCATCCTGAGACCATTCATGTGTGGGGTTGCTTCTCAGCCAAGGGAGTGGGCTCACTCACAATTTTGTCTAAGAACACAGCCATCAATAAAGAATTGTACCAACACATCCTCCGAGAGCAACTTCTCCCAACCATCCAGGAACAGTTTGGTGACGATTAATGCCTTTTCCAGCATGATGGAGCACCTTGCCATAAAGCAAAAGGGATAACTAAGTGGCTCGGGGAACAAAACATCAATATTTTGGGTCCACGGCCAAGAAACTCCCTAGACCTTAATCCCATTGAGAACTTGGTCAATCCTCAAGAGGCGGGTGGACAAACATAAACCCACAAATTCTGACAAACTCCAAGCATTGATTATGCAAGAATGGGCTGCCAGAAGTTAATTGACAGCAGGTCTTGAAAAATAAAATAACATTTTATTTGTCACATACACATGGTTAGCAGATGTTAATGCGAGTGTAGCGAAATGCTTGTGCTTCTAGTTCCGACAATGCAGTAATAACCAACATGTAATCTAGCTAACAATTCCAAAACTACTACCTTATACACACAAGTGTAAGGGGATAAAGAATATGTACATAAAGATATATGAGTGAGTGATGGTACAGAGCGGCATAGGCAAGATACAGTAGATGGTATTGAGTGCAGTATATACATATGAGATGAGTATGTAAACAAAGTGGCATAGTTAAAGTGGCTAGTGATACATGTATTACATAAAGATGCAGTAGATGATATAGAGTACAGTATATACATATACATATGAGATGAATAATGTTAGTGGTGGCTGTTTAACAATCTGATGGCCTTGAGATAGAAGCTGTTTTTCAGTCTCTCGGTCCCAGCTTTGATGCACCTGTACTGACCTCGCCTTCTGGATGATAGCGGGGTGAACAGACAGTGGCTCGGGTGGTTGTTGTCCTTGATGATCTTTATGGCCTTCCTGTGACATCGGGTGGTGTAGGTGTCCTGAAGGGCAGGAAGTTTGTCCCCGGTGATGCGTTGTGCAGACCTCACTACCCTCTGGAGAGCCTTGCGGTTGTGGGCGGAGCAGTTGCCGTACCAGGCGGTGATACAGCCCGACAGGATGCTCTCGATTGTGCATCTGTAGAAGTTTGTGAGTGCTTTTGGTGACAAGCCGAATTTCTTCAGCCTCCTGAGGTTGAAGAGGCGCTGCTGCGCCTTCTTCACGATGCTGTCTGTGTGGGTGGACCAATTCAGTTTGTCTGTGATGTGTACGCCGAGGAACTTAAAACTTACTACCCTCTCCATCAATGTGGATAGGTGGGTGTTCCCTCTGCTGTTTGCTGAAGTCCACAATTATCTCCTTAGTTTTGTTGACGTTGAGTGTGAGGTTATTTTCCTGACACCACACTCCAAGGGCCCTCACCTCCTCCCTGTAGGCCGTCTCGTCGTTGTTGGTAATCAAGCCTACCACTGCTGTGTCATCCGCAAACTTGATGATTGAGTTGGAGGCGTGCGTGGCCACGCAGTCATGGGTGAACAGGGAGTACAGGAGCCCCAGTGTTGAGGATCAGCGGGGTGGAAATGTTGTTGCCTACCCTCACCACCTGGGGGCGGCCCGTCAGGAAGTCCAGTACCCAGTTGCACAGGGCGGGGTCGAGACCCAGGGTCTCGAGCTTGATGACGAGCTTGGAGGGCACTATGGTGTTAAATGCCGAGCTGTAATCGATGAACAGCATTCTAACAAAAAGAAGGGTCAACACTGCAAATATTGACTCTTTGCATCAACTTCATGTAATTGTCAATAAAAGCCTTTGACACTTATGAAATGCTTGTAATTATACTTCATCATTCCATAGTAACATCTGACAACAATATCTAAAGACACTGAAGCAGCAAACTTTGTGGAAATTAATATTTGTGTCATTCTCAAAACTTTTGGCCACGACTGTAGACTCTTACCAGTGGATGGATAATGGGGATTTTGCCTTATTGACAGAGGAGCCTTCCGTGGCAGAATGGACTCTCTTTTTTTGTGAATGTCCCAGCCCCCTCATAATGTCCCAGCCCCCTCCTAATGTCCCAGCCCCCTCATTATGTCCCAGCCCCCTCATAATGTCCCAGCCCCCTCATAATGTCCCAAGCACCCTCATAATGTCCCAGCCCCCTCATAATGTCCCAGCCCCCTCATAATGTCCCAGCCCCATCATAATGTCCCAGCCCCCTCATAATGTCCCAGCCCCCTCATAATGTCCCAGCCCCCTCATAATGTCCCAGCCCCCTTATAATGTCCCAGCCCCCTCATAATGTCCCAGCCCCATCATAATGTCCCAGCCCCCTCATAATGTCCCAGCCCCCTCATAATGTCCCAGCCCCCTCATAATGCCCCAGCCCCCTCATAATGTCCCAGCCCCCTCATAATGTCCCAGCCCCCTCATAATGTCCCAGCCCCCTCATAATGTCCCAGCCCCCTCATAATGTCCCAGCCCCCTCATAATGTCCCAGCCCCATCATAATGTCCCAGCCCCCTCATAATGTCCCAGCCCCCTCATAATGTCCCAGCCCCCTCATAATGTCCCAGCCCCCCATAATGTCATAATGTCCCAGCCCCCCATAATGCCCCCTCATAATGTCCCAGCCCCCTCATAATGTCCCAGCCCCCTCATAATGTCCCAGCCCCCTCATAATGTCCCAGCCCCCTCATAATGTCCCAGCCCCCTCATAATGTCCCAGCCCCCTCATAATGTCCCAGCCCCCTCATAATGTCCCAGCCCCCTCATAATGTCCCAGCCCCATCATAATGTCCCAGCCCCCTCATAATGTCCCAGCCCCATCATAATGTCCCAGCCCCCTCATAATGTCCCAGCCCCCTCATAATGTCCCAGCCCCCTCATAATGTCCCAGCCCCCTCATAATGTCCCAGCCCCCTCATAATGTCCCAGCCCCCTCATAATGTCCCAGCCCCCTCATAATGTCCCAGCCCCCATAATGTCCCAGCCCCCTCATAATGTCCCAGCCCCCTCATAATGCCCCCTCATAATGTCCCAGCCCCCTCATAATGTCCCAGCCCCCTCATAATGTCCCAGCCCCCTCATAATGTCCCAGCCCCCTCATAATGTCCCAGCCCCCTCATAATGTCCCAGCCCCCTCATAATGTCCCAGCCCCCTCATAATGTCCCAGCCCCCTCATAATGTCCCAGCCCCATCATAATGTCCCAGCCCCCTCATAATGTCCCAGCCCCCTCATAATGTCCCAGCCCCCTCATAATGTCCCAGCCCCCTCATAATGTCCCAGCCCCCTCATAATGTCCCAGCCCCCTCATAATGTCCCAGCCCCCTCATAATCTCAACCAATTATGGATATGCAAGATTCTGTATTTTCTCAGTGTCCAGCTTTGTGATTTCACATTTTATTTATATTTACAGATTTCCAGACAAGTTTGTTATTAAGGCACATGAAAGTTAAAGAGAGAGATACCTGGAGAGATACCTGGAGAGATACTGGGAGAGATACCTGGAGAGCTACCCTCCTGTAGGTTTTAACTCCAACCCTGTTCCTGGAGAGATACCCTCCTGTAGGTTTTAACTCCAACCCTGTTCCTGGAGAGATACCCTCCTGTAGGTTTTAACTCCAACCCTGTTCCTGGAGAGAAGCCCTCCTGTAGGTTTTAACTCCAACCCTGTTCCTGGAGAGATACCCTCCTGTAGGTTTTAACTCCAACCCTGTTCCTGGAGAGATGCCCTCCTGTAGGTTTTTCCAACTCCAACCCTGTTTTAACTCCAACCCTGTTCCCGGAGAGATGCCCTCCTGTAGGTTTTAACTCCAACCCTGTTCCTGGAGAGATGCCCTCCTGTAGGTTTTAACTCCAACCCTGTTCCTGGAGAGGTACCCTCCTGTAGGTTTTAACTCCAACCCTGTTCCTGGAGAGATGCCCTCCTGTAGGTTTTAACTCCAACCCTGTTCCTGGAGAGATACCCTCCTGTAGGTTTTAACTCCAACCATGTTCCTGGAGAGATGCCCTCCTGTAGTTTTAAAGGCATTTCCGGCGTCCTCAAGACATGGACAATTTGGACGTCAATCTTGAATGATCTCCCTGCTCTCAGACCCAGGCGGTGTCATCCCCTCTCCCTCCATCCCACTGCAGCTGCTCTCCTCTCTCCTCTCTCCTCCCTCCTTCCCTCCCTTGTTCACCCTCTCATTCCAGCTGTTCTCTCAACATCTCCCTCGCTCCCTCCCTCTCCCTCCCTCGCCCTTCGCTCCCTCCCTCCCTTTCCCTCCCTCTCCCTCGCTCCCTCCCTCTCCCTCCCTCGCCCTTCTCTCCCTCCCTCCCTTTCCCTCCCTCGCCCTTCTCTCCCTCTCTCCCTTAATATATATTCCCTCAGTATTTAATTCTGATTATTTTAATATATATTCCCTCAGTATTTAATAACATGACATGTATTATTATCACTGGTCACTGATCTCTTGTCTCTCCTCGTGTGTGTGTGTGTGTGTGTGTGTGTGTGTGTGTGTGTGTGTGTGTGTGTGTGTGTGTGTGTGTGTGTGTGTGTGTGTGTGTGTGTGTACTATATGCGGCCACTGATCAGTACTCTCCTCTCATTTGCATCGAGTGGCCATCAGCAAGAAACGCAAGTGCACACACACGCACACACACACACACACACACACACACACACACACACACACACACACACACACACACACACACACACACACACACACATACACACACACACAGAGAAGACTGAAACACCCAAGGCTTAAAAAGCTCTGTCGTTTCTCTCCTCTGTCGTTTCTCTCCTCTGAAGCTTCTCTCTGTCGTTTCTCTCCTCTGAAGCTTCTCTCTGTCGTTTCTCTCTGTCGTTTCTCTCCTCTGAAGCTTCTCTCTGTCGTTTCTCTCCTCTGTCGTTTCTCTCCTCTGTCGTTTCTCTCCTCTGAAGCTTCTCTCTGTCGTTTCTCTCCTCTGAAGCTTCTCTCTGTGTCGTTTCTCTCCTCTGAAGCTTCTCTCTGTCGTTTCTCTCTGTCGTTTCTCTCCTCTGAAGCTTCTCTCTGTCGTTTCTCTCCTCTGTCGTTTCTCTCCTCTGTCGTTTCTCTCCTCTGAGGCTTCTCTCTGTCGTTTCTCTCCTCTGAAGCTTCTCTCTGTCGTTTCTCTCCTCTGTCGTTTCTCTCCTCTGAAGCTTCTCTCTGTCGTTTCTCTCCTCTGTCGTTTCTCTCCTCTGAAGCTTCTCTCTGTCGTTTCTCTCCTCTGTCGTTTCTCTCCTCTGTCAGTTTTCTTTCACTTCTCTCAGACAGACAGACAGACAGACAGACAGACAGACAGACAGACAGACAGACAGACAGACAGACAGACAGAGAGAGAGAGAGATGAGGAAGGAGGGAGAGAGAGAGAGCGAGGGAGAGAGAGAGAGACAGAGAGAGAGAGAGAGAGAGAGAGAGAGAGAGATGAGGAAGGAGGGAGAGAGAGAGAGGAGGAAGGAGGGAGAGAGAGGGGAGGAAGGAGGGAGAGAGAGTGTGATGTGTCTGCTTCAGGCTATCTGAGCTCAGAGTGAGGAATGCTAATCTTCTCCTTTTCCACCCAATTACACAACGTTACACATCGTCACGCCATTATCTGTGTGTGTGTGGTGTGTGTGTGGTGTGTGTTGTGTGTGTGGTGTGTGTGAGCGTCTGTGTGCGTATGTGGTGTGTGTGTCTGTGTGTGGTGTGTGTTGTGTGTGAGCATCTGTGTGGTGTGTGTGGTGTGTGTTGTGTGTGAGCGTCTGTGTGTTGTGTGTGGTGTGTGTGTGTGTGTGTGTGTGTGTGTGTAAGCGTCTGTGTGTGTGTGTGGTGTGTGCGTCTGTGTGTGGTGTGTGTGGTGTGTGTTGTGTGTGAGCGTCTGTGTGTTGTGTGTGTGTGTGTGTGTGTGTGTGTGTGTGTGTGTGTGTGTGTGTTTTTACAGGTATTTCGGTGTGTTTGTGTGTGAGCTTCTGCTTCCTAACCAGTCAATTTCACAGCATTATCTATCTCCACACAGACACATGAGAGTTCAGACTGGGATGTACTTCCCAAACAGCACCCTATTCCCTATATAGTACACTACTGTTGACCAGAGAGCTCTGGGCTCCATTTCAGACACAGACTGCTGCTCTGTTCTGGTATTTACTGGATTTGGGAGGATTAAGGCTTTTTCCAAACGGCACTCTATTCCCTATATAGTGCACTACTAACCTATAGGCTCTAGTCAAAAGTAGTGCACTACTAACCTATAGGCTCTGGTCAAAAATAGTACACTACTAAGCCTATAGGTTCTGGTCAAAAATAGTGCACCTCTAACCCTTAGGCTCTGGTCAAAAATAGTGCACTATGAAGGGATTAGGGTGCTGTTTGGGACTCAGACTAGGTGCTGTTGTTTGATGTGGTTAGCAGTACTTGAAGTGGACAAGTAGAAGTTAGTTGTAGTATTTTGTACAGACAGTACATACATGTACACTGTAATTCAACAACAGTGTGTATTTATAATGAATACATTAATATATAAATACATTAATAAATCAACTCTTTAAACCTCGCCTTGAGTGTATGTTTCCCTTCTAAGTGTGAGTGTTAGCTGTAATGAGGACAGACAGTAGATCCTATAACTTAGCCCTCACTGCCTTGCAGATGGTGTTTCTCTCTCCTTCTCTCTCTCCATGCCCCCTACATCTCCTCCCTCTCTCCTTCTCTCTCTCCATGCCCCCTACATCTCCTCCCTCTCTCCTTCTCTCTCTCCATGCCCCCTACATCTCCTCCCTCTCTCCTTCTCTCTCTCCATGCCCCCTACATCTCCTCTCTCTCCTTCTCTCTCTCCATGCCCCCTACATCTCCTCCCTCTCTCCTTCTCTCTCTCCATGTCCCCTACATCTCCTCCCTCTCTCCTTCTCTCTCTCCATGTCCCCTATATCTCCTCTCTCTCCTTCTCTCTCTCCATGTCCCCTACATCTCCTCTCTCTCCTTCTCTCTCTCCATGTCCCCTACATCTCCTCTCTCTCATTATCTCTCTCCATGTCCCCTACATCTCCTCCCTCTCTTCTTCTCTCTCTCCATGTCCCCTACATCTCCTCCCTCTCTCCTTCTCTCTCTCCATGTCCCCTACATCTCCTCTCTCTCATTATCTCTCTCCATGTCCCCTACATCTCCTCCCTCTCTTCTTCTCTCTCTCCATGTCCCCTACATCTCCTCCCTCTCTCCTTCTCTCTCTCCATGTCCCCTACATCTCCTCCCTCTCTCCTTCTCTCTCTCCATATCCCCTACATCTCCTCCCTCTCCCCTTCTCTCTCTCCATGTCCCTTACATCTCCTCTCTCTCCTTCTCTCTCTCCATGTCCCCTACATCTCCTCCCTCTCTTCTTCTCTCTCTCCTTCTCTCACTTCCTCTTCTCTACATCTCCTCTCTCTCTCCATGTCCCCTACATCTCCTCCCTCTCTCCTTCTCTCTCTCCATGTCCCCTACATCTCCTCCCTCTCTCCTTCTCTCTCTCCATGTCCCCTACATCTCTTCCCTCTCTCCTTCTCTCTCTCCATGTCCCCTACATCTCCTCCCTCTCTCTCTTCTCTCTCTCCTCTCCTTCTCTCCTACATCTCCTCCCTCTCTCCTTCTCTCTCTCCATGTCCCCTACATCTCCTCCCTCTCTCCTTCTCTCTCTCCATGTCCCCTACATCTCCTCCCTCTCTCCTTCTCTCTCTCCATATCCCCTACATCTCCTCCCTCTCCCCTTCTCTCTCTCCATGTCCCTTACATCTCCCTCTCTCCTTCTCTCTCTCCATGTCCCCTACATCTCCTCCCTCTCTTCTTCTCTCTCTCCTTCTCTCACTTCCTCTTCTCTACATCTCCTCTCTCTCTCCATGTCCCCTACATCTCCTCCCTCTCTCCTTCTCTCTCTCCATGTCCCCTACATCTCCTCCCTCTCTCCTTCTCTCTCTCCATGTCCCCTACATCTCTTCCCTCTCTCCTTCTCTCTCTCCATGTCCCCTACATCTCCTCCCTCTCTCCTTCTCTCTCTCCTCCCCTACATCTCTCCTTCTCTCTCTCCATGTCCCCTACATCTCCTCCCTCTCTCCTTCTCTCTCTCCCTCTTCCCTACATCTCCTCCCTCTCTCCTTCTCTCTCTCCCTCTGCCCTACATCTCCTCCCTCTCTCCCTCTCTCCATGTCCCCTACATCTCCTCCCTCTCTCCATGTCCCCTACATCTCCTCCCTCTCTCCTTCTCTCTCTCCATGCCCCCTACATCTCCTCCCTCTCTCCTTCTCTCTCTTCGTGTCCCTTACATCTCCTCTCTCTCCTTCTCTCTCTCCATGTCCCCTACATCTCCTCCCTCTCTTCTTCTCTCTCTCTCCTTCTCTCACTTCCTCTTATCTACATCTCCTCTCTCTCTCCATGTCCCCTACATCTCCTCCCTCTCTCCTTCTCTCTCTCCATGTCCCCTACATCTCCTCCCTCTCTTCTTCTCTCTCTCTCCTTCTCTCTCTCCCTCTTCTCTACATCTCCTCTCTCTCTCCATGTCCCCTACATCTCCTCCCTATCTTCCTCTCTCTCTCTATATCCCCTAAATTCCCCTCTCTCTCCCTCTCTCTATCCCCTATATAGGGTTGTTATTTTGACCACGGGGGGTGTAGCACTATGGTGTTAACAGTTATTAGTACCAGGGCTAACACACACACACACACACACACACACACACACACACACACACACACACACACACACACACACACACACACACACACACACACACACAACTGCATGCCTAATTAAGATACAGAGCCTGTAGAGCAGTGAACATCAGAACATGATGGTGATTTGTGCTGTTGAAAGGCCTCTGGGTTTCAGAGGCCATAATGGAGTCTGTCTGGGGGTTAAACACACAGCTACAGTGATTTACTGTGGCACATTAGTGGAATGTCACATTAATGATGATGTTTGTTGACTAATGCATCCTGGGTCATGATGCCATTATGTTTGTGTGTCTTGTGTCTGTCTGTCTGTGTATGTGTCTGTGTGTGTTCGTGTCTGTGTCTGTCTGTGTGTGTGCGTTCGTGTCTGTGTCTGTCTGTGTGTGTTCGTGTCTGTGTCTGTCTGTCTTTGTGTCTGTCTGTGTTTGTGATGGTAATTTTGTAACTGAGATCAATACACAGATAGAGACAGATGTGAGAATGAGGGATGCCCACTCAATATATCAATAGAGAGAGAGACAGATGAGAGAACGAGGGAGGCCCACTCAAGATATCAATAGAGAGAGAGAGAGACAGATGAGAGAACGAGGGATGCCCACTCAAGATATCAATAGAGAGAGAGACAGATGAGAGAACGAGGGAGGCCCACTCAATAGATCAAAAGAGAGAGAGACAGATGAGAGAACGAGGGAGGCCCACTCAATAGATCAATAGAGAGAGAGACAGATGAGAGAACGAAGGACGCCCACTCAATAGATCAATAGAGAGAGACAGATGAGAGAACGAGGGATGCCCACTCAAGAGATCAAAAGAGAGAGAGACAGATGAGAGAACGAGGGATGCCCACTCAATATATCAATAGAGAGAGAGATACAGAGACAGAGAGAGAGACAGATGAGAGAACAAGGGATGCCCACTCAATAGATCAATAGAGAGAGAGAGACAGAGAGAGAGAGATACAGAGACAGAGACAGATGAGAGAACGAGGGATGCCCACTCAAGAGATGGATGAAGAGAAAGATGAGAATGACAGGAGCGGATGATGGAGAGGGCGGAGGAGAATACTAAAATATTCTTCCTCTCTTATTTCTCCAGGTTACTCCGCTCCAGAGCCCCAAGACAACAACAGGACGTCCCTGACCTTTAACCTAAAGTAAGGCTCCCCTGTATTACTACTGGTAGTTGGGTCGTTTTGTCCACAAACTGTCCTTAACAGGGACCAAATACAATCAACTATGACCCGAGGGGACCAGCTGACAGAGGGGATCAGAGGGGACCAGCTGACAGAGGGGACCAGCTGACAGAGGGGACCAGAGGGGACCAGCTGACAGAGGGGACCAGAGGGGACCAGCTGACAGAGGGGACCAGCTGACAGAGGGGACCAGAGGGGGCCAGCTGACAGAGGGGACCAGCTGACAGAGGGGACCAGCTGACAGAGGGGACCAGAGGGGACCAGCTGACAGAGGGGACCAGCTGACAGAGGGGACCAGCTGACAGAGGGGACCAGAGGGGGCCAGCTGACAGAGGGGACCAGCTGACAGAGGGGCCCAAATGGGACCAGCTTGACAGAGGGGACCAGCTTGACAAAGGGGACCAGCTGACAGAGGGGACCAGCTGACAGAGGGGACCAGAGGGGGCCAGCTGACAGAGGGGACCAGCTGACAGAGGGGACCAGCTGACAGAGGGGACCAGAGGGGGCCAGCTGACAGAGGGGGCCAGCTGACAGAGGGGACCAGCTGACAGAGGGGACCCGCTGACAGAGGGGACCAGCTGACACCGATTCTTTCAACAACTGTCTTTGGATGGTTGTGTTGGCTGTGTTGGCATACAGTACATTAGATACACAATATATACTAAAGTATGTGGACACCCTAATAAATGAGTGGATTTGGCTATTTCAGCCACACCCGTTGCTGACAGGGGTATAAAATCGAGCACACAGCCATGTAATCTCCATAGACAAACATTGGCAGTAGAGTGGCCTTACTGAAGAGCTCAGTGACTTTCAACGTGGCACCGTCATGGAGACTCATTCAACCCTAACACACACGGCCTGGCATCCCCAATCTCTGACTCTAAGAGGCTCATTCAACAGACATTAACTCCTCTCTCTCTCTCTCTCTCTCTCTCTCTCTCTATCTCTGTCCTCTATCTCTCTCCCCACCTCTCTCTCTGCTGGGAGGCCTACAAATTGAATCT
>NW_027260916.1:125000-142632 GCF_045791955.1 Oncorhynchus clarkii lewisi
CTCTGTCACCCTCCTGTCACTTTGTCCTGTCACCTTGTCTCCTGTCACCTTGTCTCCTGTCACCTTGTCTCACCTGTCACCTTGTCTCCTGTCACCTTGTCTCCTGTCACCTTGTCTTGTCTGTCTCCTGTCACTTTGTCTCCTGTCACCTTGTCTCCTGTCACCTTGTCTCCTGTCACCTTGTCTCCTGTCACCTTGTCTCCTGTCACCTTGTCTCCTGTCACCTTGTCTCCTGTCACCTTGTCTCCTGTCACCTTGTCTCCTGTCACCTTGTCTCACTTTGTCTCCTGTCACCTTGTCTCCTGTCACCTTGTCTCATGTCACCTTGTCTCCTGTCACCTTGTCTCCTGTCACCTTGTCTCCTGTCACCTTGTCTCCTGTCCTTGTCTCCTGTCACCTTGTCTCCTGTCACCTTGTCTCCTGTCACCTTGTCTCCTGTCACCTTGTCTTGTCACCTTGTCCTGTCACCTTGTCTCCTGTCACCTTGTCTCCTGTCACCTTGTCTCCTGTCACCTCCTGTCTTGTCTCTGTCACCTTGTCTCCTGTCACCTTGTCTCCTGTCACCTTGTCTCCTGTCACCTTGTCTCCTGTCACCTTGTCTCTGTCACCTTGTCATGTCACCTTGTCTCCTGTCACCTTGTCTCCTGTCACCTTGTCTCCTGTCACCTTGTCTCCTGTCACCTTGTCTCCTGTCACCTTGTCTCCTGTCACCTTGTCTCCTGTCACCTTGTCTCCTGTCACCTTGTCTCCTGTCACCTTGTCTCCTGTCACCTTGTCTCCTGTCACCTTGTCTCCTGTCACCTTGTCTCCTGTCACCTTGTCTCCTGTCACCTTGTCTCCTGTCACCTTGTCTCCTGTCACCTTGTCTCCTGTCACCTTGTCTCTGTCATGTCACTTTGTCTCCTGTCACCTTGTCCTGTCACCTTGTCTCCTGTCACCTTGTCTCCTGTCACCTTGTCTCCTGTCACCTTGTCTCCTGTCCTTGTCTCCTGTCACCTTGTCTCCTGTCACCTTGTCTCCTGTCACCTTGTCTCCTGTCACCTTGTCTCCTGTCACCTTGTCTCATGTCACCTTGTCTCCTGTCACCTTGTCTCCTGTCACCTTGTCTCCTGTCACCTTGTCTCCTGTCACCTTGTCTCCTGTCACCTTGTCTCCTGTCACTTTGTCTCCTGTCACCTTGTCTCCTGTCACCTTGTCTCCTGTCACCTTGTCTCCTGTCACCTTGTCTCCTGTCACCTTGTCTCCTGTCACCTTGTCTCCTGTCACCTTGTCTCCTGTCACTTTGTCTCCTGTCACCTTGTCTCCTGTCACCTTGTCTCCTGTCACCTTGTCTCCTGTCACCTTGTCTCCTGTCACCTTGTCTCCTGTCACTCATGTGTCTGTCACCTTGTCTCCTGTCACCTTGTCTCCTGTCACCTTGTCTCATGTCACCTTGTCTCCTGTCACTTTGTCTCCTGTCACCTTGTCTCCTGTCACCTTGTCTCCTGTCACCTTGTCTCCTGTCACCTTGTCTCCTGTCACCTTGTCTCATGTCACCTTGTCTCCTGTCACCTTGTCTCCTGTCACCTTGTCTCATGTCACCTTGTCTCCTGTCACCTTGTCTCCTGTCACCTTGTCTCCTGTCACCTTGTCTCATGTCACCTTGTCTCCTGTCACCTTGTCTCCTGTCACCTTGTCTCCTGTCACCTTGTCTCCTGTCACCTTGTCTCATGTCACCTTGTCTCCTGTCACCTTGTCTCCTGTCACCTTGTCTCCTGTCACCTTGTCTCATGTCACCTTGTCTCCTGTCACCTTGTCTCCTGTCACCTTGTCTCCTGACCCTTTCTGACTCCAACGTGTGTTGTTGTTGTTGTTTTCTATTGCATAATGTTTTGCTGTGATGTCACTGATATGATCGTGGTTTTCTCTTCACTGCTGCTAATTTAACCTTCTCACTAAACATGCATATTCACTTGTTGGCAGGCAAAAAATCTGAAAAGCACACACACACACACACACACAACACACACACACACACACACACAGACACACACACACACACACACACACACACACACACACACACACACACACACACACACACACACACACACACACACACACACACACTGTTTCACCTGTCTGCTACGATTAACCTTTCCATCAATCAAGACCCTGTCTCCATTAACCACACACGCACATACACACACGCACGAGCACACACACACACGCAACACACACGCAACACTACCTCTCTCTCTCTCTCTCTCTCTCTCTCTCTCTCTCTCTCTCTCTCTCCCTCTCTCTCTCTCTCTCTCTCCATTAAATGGATTCAGATTAAATTATACAGAGTTACAGCCTCTCTCACAGGTCCTCTGGGGATTCCCTCGGAGTGTGTTTGTGTGTGTGTGTGTGTGTGTGTATTGAACCACTTGCCATTGTCCTGTAGTGTCATTAAGGACAGTAGGAAAGAGAGAAATGGAGAGCGAGAGAAGGAGAGATGGAGAGAGGGATGGAGAGGGAAAGAGAGAGGGAGAGAGAGAGATGGAGAGAGGGATGGAGAGCGAGAGAGGGAGAGAGTGAGAGAGAGAGATGGAGAGTGAGGACAGATATTTTATTTGATCTTTTAGTCCTCCTTTGAGTCCTTAAACATTCAAATACAATGTATAAAACAATCCCATGTCCACATATAGAACACAGAGTCCCAACAGCAGAAATAACACACTGTCATATTGACCAGATAAATACTCTGTGAACAGACAGGCTCCTTCATCTATAATAGTCCTGCATAACCTTCACATCTTATAGTTAAGTGCTTCTAAGATAAATTATTCCAATTTCTTTATTGAATCTCTGAATCAAACGTTTTCCTATTTTTCCTTCCGGCTGACAAAAAGGCCATTTATCTCAAGGCCATCAGACTGTTAAACAGCCATCACTAGCACAGAGAGGCTGCTGCCCTACATACATCCATTTATCTCAAGGCCATCAGACTGTTAAACAGCCATCACTAGCACAGAGAGGCTGCTGCCCTACATACATCCATGTATCTCAAGGCCATCGGACTGTTAAACAGCCATCACTAGCACAGAGAGGCTGCTGCCCTACATACATCCATTTATCTCAAGGCCATCAGACTGTTAAACAGCCATCACTAGCACAGAGAGGCTGCTGCCCTACACACAGACTTGAAATCATTGGTCATTCCACTGGTATGAAAAAACGTGTATTTTTACTGCTCTAATTATGTTGGTAACCAGTATATAATAGCAATAAGGCACCTCGGGAGTTTGTGGTATATGGCCAATATACCACGGCTAAGGCCTGTTCAGGCACTCCGTGTTGTGTCGTGTTTAAGATCAGCCCATAGCTGTGGTATATTGGCCATATACCACAACCCTCAGGCCTTATTGCCTAATTCTATACTATTTATTGCATCTTAGCCTATGTAGCTCTGTCATCGCTCATCCATATATTTATATGTATTTATTCTTATTCCATCCCTTTACTTAGATGTGTGTGTATTAGAGGTCGTTGTTGTGGAATTGTTAGATTACTTGTTAGATATTACTGCATTTGGAACTAGAAGCACAAGCATTTCACTACACTCACAATAACATCTGCTGACTGTGTGTATGTGACCAATAACATCTGCTAACCGTGTGACCAATAACATCTGCTAACCGTGTGACCAATCACATCTGCTAACCGTGTGTATGTGACCAATCACATCTGATAACCGTGTGTATGTGGCCAATTACATCTGCTAACCGTGTGACCAATAACATCTGCTAACCGTGTGACCAATCACATCTGCTAACCGTGTGTATGTGACCAATCACATGTGATAACCGTGTGTATGTGGCCAATTACATCTGCTAACCGTGTGACCAATAACATCTGCTAACCGTGTGACCAATCACATCTGCTAACCGTGTGTATGTGACCAATCACATGTGATAACCGTGTGTATGTGACCAATTACATCTGATAACCGTGTGTATGTGACCAATAACATTTGATTTGTCAACATCCTGTTGGAATCCTGCAACAACATTCTTAGAGTACAGAGAAAATATTACCACCTATCACTACGGAGATGAACACAGAGAGAATATTACCACCTATCACTACGGAGATGAACACAGAGAGAATATTACCACCTATCACTACAGAGATGAACACAGAGAGAATATTACCACCTATCACTACAGAGATGAACACAGAGAGAATATTACCACCTATCACTACAGAGATGAACACAGAGAGAATATTACCACCTATCACTACGGAGATGAACACAGAGATGAACACAGAGAGAATATTACCACCTATCACTACAGAGATGAACACAGAGAGAATATTACCACCTATCACTACGGAGATGAACACAGAGAGAATATTACCACCTATCACTACGGAGATGAACACAGAGAGAATATTACCACCTATCACTACAGAGATGAACACAGAGAGAATATTACCACCTATCACTACAGAGATGAACACAGAGAGAATATTACCACCTATCACTACAGAGATGAACACAGAGAGAATATTACCACCTATCACTACAGAGATGAACACAGAGAGAATATTACCACCTATCACTACAGAGATGAACACAGAGAGAATATTACCACCTATCACTACAGAGATAAACAGAGAGAGAATATTACCACCTATCACTACAGAGATGAACACAGAGAGAATATTACCACCTATCACTACGGAGATGAACACAGAGAGAATATTACCACCTATCACTACGGAGATGAACACAGAGAGAATATTACCACCTATCACTACAGAGATGAACACAGAGAGAATATTACCACCTATCACTACAGAGATGAACACAGAGAGAATATTACCACCTATCACTACAGAGATGAACACAGAGAGAATATTACCACCTATCACTACAGAGATGAACACAGAGAGAATATTACCACCTATCACTACAGAGATGAACACAGAGAGAATATTACCACCTATCACTACGGAGATGAACACAGAGATGAACACAGAGAGAATATTACCACCTATCACTACGGAGATGAACACAGAGAGAATATTACCACCTATCACTACAGAGATGAACACAGAGAGAATATTACCACCTATCACTACAGAGATGAACACAGAGAGAATATTACCACCTATCACTACAGAGATGAACACAGAGAGAATATTACCACTTATCACTACGGAGATGAACACAGAGAGAATTTTACCACCTATCACTACGGAGACGAACACAGAGAGAGAATATTACCACCTATCACTACAGAGATGAACACAGAGAGAATATTACCACCTATCACTACGGAGATGAACACAGAGAGAATATTACCACCTATCACTACAGAGATGAACACAGAGAGAATATTACCACCTATCACTACGGAGATGAACACAGAGAGAATATTACCACCTATCACTACGGAGATGAACACAGAGAGAATATTACCACCTATCACTACAGAGATGAACACAGAGAGAATATTACCACCTATCACTACAGAGATGAACACAGAGAGAATATTACCACCTATCACTACAGAGATGAACACAGAGAGAATATTACCACCTATCACTACAGAGATGAACACAGAGAGAATATTACCACCTATCACTACGGAGATGAACACAGAGAGAATATTACCACCTATCACTACAGAGATGAACACAGAGAGAATATTACCACCTATCACTACAGAGATGAACACAGAGAGAATATTACCACCTATCACTACAGAGATGAACACAGAGAGAATATTACCACCTATCACTACGGAGATGAACACAGAGAGAATATTACCACCTATCACTACAGAGATGAACACAGAGAGAATATTACCACCTATCACTACAGAGATGAACACAGAGAGAATATTACCACCTATCACTACAGAGATGAACACAGAGAGAATATTACCACCTATCACTACGGAGATGAACACAGAGAGAATATTACCACCTATCACTACAGAGATGAACACAGAGAGAATATTACCACCTATCACTACAGAGATGAACACAGAGAGAATATTACCACCTATCACTACGGAGATGAACACAGAGAGAATATTACCACCTATCACTACGGAGATGAACACAGAGAGAATATTACCACCTATCACTACAGAGATGAACACAGAGAGAATATTACCACCTATCACTACGGAGATGAACACAGAGAGAATATTACCACCTATCACTACAGAGATGAACACAGAGAGAGAATATTACCACCTATCACTACGGAGATGAACACAGAGAGAATATTACCACCTATCACTACAGAGATGAACACAGAGAGAATATTACCACCTATCACTACAGAGATGAACACAGAGAGAATATTACCACCTATCACTACAGAGATGAACACAGAGAGAATATTACCACCTATCACTACGGAGATGAACACAGAGAGAATATTACCACCTATCACTACAGAGATGAACACAGAGAGAATATTACCACCTATCACTACAGAGATGAACACAGAGAGAATATTACCACCTATCACTACAGAGATGAACACAGAGAGAGAATATTACCACCTATCACTACAGAGATGAACACAGAGAGAATATTACCACCTATCACTACAGAGATGAACACAGAGAGAATATTACCACCTATCACTACGGAGATGAACACAGAGAGAGAATATTACCACCTATCACTACGGAGATGAACACAGAGAGAATATTACCACCTATCACTACAGAGATGAACACAGAGAGAATATTACCACCTATCACTACAGAGATGAACACAGAGAGAATATTACCACCTATCACTACAGAGATGAACACAGAGAGAATATTACCACCTATCACTACGGAGATGAACACAGAGAGAATATTACCACCTATCACTACGGAGATGAACACAGAGAGAATATTACCACCTATCACTACAGAGATGAACACAGAGAGAATATTACCACCTATCACTACGGAGATGAACACAGAGAGAATGTTACCACCTATCACTACGGAGATGAACACAGAGCGAATATTATCACCTATCACTACAGAGATGAACACAGAGAGAGAATATTACCACCTATCACTACAGAGATGAACACAGAGAGAATATTACCACCTATCACTACAGAGATGAACACAGAGAGAATATTACCACCTATCACTACAGAGATGAACACAGAGAGAATATTACCTAATATCACTACGGAGATGAACACAGAGAGAATATTACCACCTATCACTACAGAGATGAACACAGAGAGAATATTACCACCTATCACTACAGAGATGAACACAGAGAGAATATTACCACCTATCACTACAGAGATGAACACAGAGAGAATATTACCACCTATCACTACGGAGATGAACACAGAGAGAATATTACCACCTATCACTACAGAGATGAACACAGAGAGAATATTACCACCTATCACTACAGAGATGAACACAGAGAGAATATTACCACCTATCACTACGGAGATGAACACAGAGAGAATATTACCACCTATCACTACGGAGATGAACACAGAGAGAGAATATTACCACCTATCACTACAGAGATGAACACAGAGAGAATATTACCACCTATCACTACAGAGATGAACACAGAGAGAATATTACCACCTATCACTACGGAGATGAACACAGAGAGAATATTACCACCTATCACTACGGAGATGAACACAGAGAGAATATTACCACCTATCACTACAGAGATGAACACAGAGAGAATATTACCACCTATCACTACAGAGATGAACACAGAGAGAATATTACCACCTATCACTACAGAGATGAACACAGAGAGAATATTACCACCTATCACTACAGAGATGAACACAGAGAGAATATTACCACCTATCACTACGGAGATGAACACAGAGAGAATATTACCACCTATCACTACGGAGACGAACACAGAGAGAATATTACCACCTATCACTACAGAGATGAACACAGAGAGAATATTACAACCTATCACTACGGAGATGAACACAGAGAGAATATTACCACCTATCACTACAGAGATGAACACAGAGAGAATATTACCACCTATCACTACGGAGATGAACACAGAGAGAATGTTACCACCTATCACTACGGAGATGAACACAGAGCGAATATTATCACCTATCACTACAGAGATGAACACAGAGAGAGAATATTACCACCTATCACTACAGAGATGAACACAGAGAGAATATTACCACCTATCACTACAGAGATGAACACAGAGAGAATATTACCACCTATCACTACAGAGATGAACACAGAGAGAATATTACCACCTATCACTACGGAGATGAACACAGAGAGAATATTACCACCTATCACTACAGAGATGAACACAGAGAGAATATTACCACCTATCACTACAGAGATGAACACAGAGAGAATATTACCACCTATCACTACGGAGATGAACACAGAGAGAATATTACCACCTATCACTACGGAGATGAACACAGAGAGAATATTACCACCTATCACTACAGAGATGAACACAGAGAGAATATTACCACCTATCACTACAGAGATGAACACAGAGAGAATATTACCACCTATCACTACAGAGATGAACACAGAGAGAATATTACCACCTATCACTACGGAGATGAACACAGAGAGAGAATATTACCACCTATCACTACAGAGATGAACACAGAGAGAATATTACCACCTATCACTACAGAGATGAACACAGAGAGAATATTACCACCTATCACTAAGGAGATGAACACAGAGAGAATATTACCACCTATCACTACGGAGATGAACACAGAGAGAATATTACCACCTATCACTACGGAGATGAACACAGAGAGAACACAGAACACAGAGAGAATATTACCACCTATCACTACGGAGATGAACACAGAGATAATATTACCACCTATCACTACAGAGATGAACACAGAGAGAATATTACCACCTATCACTACAGAGATGAACACAGAGAGAGAATATTACCACCTATCACTACAGAGATGAACACAGAGAGAATATTACCACCTATCACTACAGAGATGAACACAGAGAGAATATTACCACCTATCACTACGGAGATGAACACAGAGAGAATATTACCACCTATCACTACAGAGATGAACACAGAGAGAATATTACCACCTATCACTACAGAGATGAACACAGAGAGAATATTACCACCTATCACTACAGAGATGAACACAGAGAGAATATTACCACCTATCACTACAGAGATGAACACAGAGAGAATATTACCACCTATCACTACAGAGATGAACACAGAGAGAATATTACCACCTATCACTACAGAGATGAACACAGAGAGAATATTACCACCTATCACTACGGAGATGAACACAGAGAGAATATTACCACCTATCACTACGGAGATGAACACAGAGAGAATATTACCACCTATCACTACAGAGATGAACACAGAGAGAATATTACCACCTATCACTACAGAGATGAACACAGAGAGAATATTACCACCTATCACTACAGAGATGAACACAGAGAGAATATTACCACTTATCACTACGGAGATGAACACAGAGAGAATTTTACCACCTATCACTACGGAGACGAACACAGAGAGAGAATATTACCACCTATCACTACAGAGATGAACACAGAGAGAATATTACCACCTATCACTACGGAGATGAACACAGAGAGAATATTACCACCTATCACTACAGAGATGAACACAGAGAGAATATTACCACCTATCACTACGGAGATGAACACAGAGAGAATATTACCACCTATCACTACGGAGATGAACACAGAGAGAATATTACCACCTATCACTACAGAGATGAACACAGAGAGAATATTACCACCTATCACTACAGAGATGAACACAGAGAGAATATTACCACCTATCACTACAGAGATGAACACAGAGAGAATATTACCACCTATCACTACAGAGATGAACACAGAGAGAATATTACCACCTATCACTACGGAGATGAACACAGAGAGAATATTACCACCTATCACTACAGAGATGAACACAGAGAGAATATTACCACCTATCACTACAGAGATGAACACAGAGAGAGAATATTACCACCTATCACTACGGAGATGAACACAGAGAGAGAATATTACCACCTATCACTACGGAGATGAACACAGAGAGAATATTACCACCTATCACTACAGAGATGAACACAGAGAGAATATTACCACCTATCACTACAGAGATGAACACAGAGAGAATATTACCACCTATCACTACGGAGATGAACACAGAGAGAATATTACCACCTATCACTACGGAGATGAACACAGAGAGAATATTACCACCTATCACTACAGAGATGAACACAGAGAGAATATTACCACCTATCACTACAGAGATGAACACAGAGAGAATATTACCACCTATCACTACAGAGATGAACACAGAGAGAATATTACCACCTATCACTACAGAGATGAACACAGAGAGAATATTACCACCTATCACTACAGAGATGAACACAGAGAGAGAATATTACCACCTATCACTACGGAGATGAACACAGAGAGAATATTACCACCTATCACTACAGAGATGAACACAGAGAGAATATTACCACCTATCACTACAGAGATGAACACAGAGAGAATATTACCACCTATCACTACAGAGATGAACACAGAGAGAATATTACCACCTATCACTACAGAGATGAACACAGAGAGAATATTACCACCTATCACTACGGAGATGAACACAGAGAGAATATTACCACCTATCACTACAGAGATGAACACAGAGAGAATATTACCACCTATCACTACAGAGATGAACACAGAGAGAATATTACCACCTATCACTACGGAGATGAACACAGAGAGAATATTACCACCTATCACTACAGAGATGAACACAGAGAGAATATTACCACCTATCACTACAGAGATGAACACAGAGAGAGAATATTACCACCTATCACTACAGAGATGAACACAGAGAGAATATTACCACCTATCACTACAGAGATGAACACAGAGAGAATATTACCACTTATCACTACGGAGATGAACACAGAGAGAATTTTACCACCTATCACTACGGAGATGAACACAGAGAGAGAATATTACCACCTATCACTACAGAGATGAACACAGAGAGAATATTACCACCTATCACTACAGAGATGAACACAGAGAGAATATTACCACCTATCACTACAGAGATGAACACAGAGAGAATATTACCACTTATCACTACGGAGATGAACACAGAGAGAATTTTACCACCTATCACTACCGAGATGAACACAGAGAGAATATTACCACCTATCACTACAGAGATGAACACAGAGAGAATATTACCACCTATCACTACGGAGATGAACACAGAGAGAATATTACCACCTATCACTACAGAGATGAACACAGAGAGAATATTACCACCTATCACTACAGAGATGAACACAGAGAGAATATTACCACCTATCACTACGGAGATGAACACAGAGAGAATATTACCACCTATCACTACAGAGATGAACACAGAGAGAATATTACCACCTATCACTACGGAGATGAACACAGAGAGAATATTACCACCTATCACTACAGAGATGAACACAGAGAGAATATTACCACCTATCACTACAGAGATGAACACAGAGAGAATATTACCACCTATCACTACGGAGATGAACACAGAGAGAATATTACCACCTATCACTACGGAGATGAACACAGAGAGAATATTACCACCTATCACTACAGAGATGAACACAGAGAGAATATTACCACCTATCACTACGGAGATGAACACAGAGAGAATATTACCACCTATCACTACAGAGATGAACACAGAGAGAGAATATTACCACCTATCACTACAGAGATGAACACAGAGAGAATATTACCACCTATCACTACAGAGATGAACACAGAGAGAATATTACCACCTATCACTACAGAGATGAACACAGAGAGAATATTACCACCTATCACTACAGAGATGAACACAGAGAGAATATTACCACCTATCACTACAGAGATGAACACAGAGAGAATATTACCACCTATCACTACAGAGATGAACACAGAGAGAATATTACCACCTATCACTACGGAGATGAACACAGAGAGAATATTACCACCTATCACTACAGAGATGAACACAGAGAGAATATTACCACCTATCACTACAGAGATGAACACAGAGAGAATATTACCACCTATCACTACAGAGATGAACACAGAGAGAATATTACCACCTATCACTACAGAGATGAACACAGAGAGAATATTACCACCTATCACTACAGAGATGAACACAGAGAGAATATTACCACCTATCACTACGGAGATGAACACAGAGAGAATATTACCACCTATCACTACGGAGACGAACACAGAGAGAATATTACCACCTATCACTACAGAGATGAACACAGAGAGAATATTACCACCTATCACTACAGAGATGAACACAGAGAGAATATTACCACCTATCACTACAGAGATGAACACAGAGAGAATATTACCACCTATCACTACGGAGATGAACACAGAGAGAATATTACCACCTATCACTACGGAGATGAACACAGAGAGAATATTACCACCTATCACTACGGAGATGAACACAGAGAGAATATTACCACCTATCACTACAGAGATGAACACAGAGAGAATATTATCACCTATCACTACAGAGATGAACACAGAGAGAGAATATTACCACCTATCACTACAGAGATGAACACAGAGAGAATATTACCACCTATCACTACAGAGATGAACACAGAGAGAATATTACCACCTATCACTACAGAGATGAACACAGAGAGAATATTACCACCTATCACTACGGAGATGAACACAGAGAGAATATTACCACCTATCACTACGGAGATGAACACAGAGAGAATATTACCACCTATCACTACAGAGATGAACACAGAGAGAATATTACCACTTATCACTACGGAGATGAACACAGAGAGAATTTTACCACCTATCACTACAGAGATGAACACAGAGAGAATATTACCACCTATCACTACAGAGATGAACACAGAGAGAATATTACCACTTATCACTACGGAGATGAACACAGAGAGAATATTACCACCTATCACTACAGAGATGAACACAGAGAGAATATTACCACCTATCACTACAGAGATGAACACAGAGAGAATATTACCACCTATCACTACAGAGATGAACACAGAGAGAATATTACCACCTATCACTACAGAGATGAACACAGAGAGAATATTACCACCTATCACTACGGAGATGAACACAGAGAGAATATTACCACCTATCACTACGGAGACGAACACAGAGAGAATATTACCACCTATCACTACAGAGATGAACACAGAGAGAATATTACCACCTATCACTACAGAGATGAACACAGAGAGAATATTACCACCTATCACTACAGAGATGAACACAGAGAGAATATTACCACCTATCACTACGGAGATGAACACAGAGAGAATATTACCACCTATCACTACGGAGATGAACACAGAGAGAATATTACCACCTATCACTACAGAGATGAACACAGAGAGAATATTACCACCTATCACTACGGAGATGAACACAGAGAGAATATTACCACCTATCACTACAGAGATGAACACAGAGAGAATATTACCACCTATCACTACAGAGATGAACACAGAGAGAATATTACCACCTATCACTACAGAGATGAACACAGAGAGAATATTACCACCTATCACTACAGAGATGAACACAGAGAGAATATTACCACCTATCACTACGGAGATGAACACAGAGAGAGAATATTACCACCTATCACTACAGAGACGAACACAGAGAGAGAATATTACCACCTATCACTACGGAGATGAACACAGAGAGAATATTACCACCTATCACTACAGAGATGAACACAGAGAGAATATTACCACCTATCACTACAGAGATGAACACAGAGAGAATATTACCACCTATCACTACAGAGATGAACACAGAGAGAATATTACCACCTATCACTACAGAGATGAACACAGAGAGAATATTACCACCTATCACTACGGAGATGAACACAGAGAGAATATTACCACCTATCACTACAGAGATGAACACAGAGAGAATATTACCACCTATCACTACAGAGATGAACACAGAGAGAATATTACCACCTATCACTACAGAGATGAACACAGAGAGAATATTACCACCTATCACTACAGAGATGAACACAGAGAGAATATTACCACCTATCACTACAGAGATGAACACAGAGAGAATATTACCACCTATCACTACGGAGATGAACACAGAGAGAATATTACCACCTATCACTACAGAGATGAACACAGAGAGAATATTACCACCTATCACTACGGAGATGAACACAGAGAGAATATTACCACCTATCACTACAGAGATGAACACAGAGAGAATATTACCACCTATCACTACAGAGATGAACACAGAGAGAATATTACCACCTATCACTACAGAGATGAACACAGAGAGAATATTACCACCTATCACTACGGAGATGAACACAGAGAGAATTTTACCACCTATCACTACGGAGACGAACACAGAGAGAGAATATTACCACCTATCACTACAGAGATGAACACAGAGAGAATATTACCACCTATCACTACGGAGATGAACACAGAGAGAATATTACCACCTATCACTACAGAGATGAACACAGAGAGAATATTACCACCTATCACTACGGAGATGAACACAGAGAGAATATTACCACCTATCACTACGGAGATGAACACAGAGAGAATATTACCACCTATCACTACAGAGATGAACACAGAGAGAATATTACCACCTATCACTACAGAGATGAACACAGAGAGAATATTACCACCTATCACTATGGAGATGAACACAGAGAGAATATTACCACCTATCACTACAGAGATGAACACAGAGAGAATATTACCACCTATCACTACGGAGATGAACACAGAGAGAATATTACCACCTATCACTACGGAGATGAACACAGAGAGAATATTACCACCTATCACTACAGAGATGAACACAGAGAGAATATTACCACCTATCACTACAGAGATGAACACAGAGAGAATATTACCACCTATCACTACGGAGATGAACACAGAGAGAATATTACCACCTATCACTACGGAGATGAACACAGAGAGAATATTACCACCTATCACTACAGAGATGAACACAGAGAGAATATTACCACCTATCACTACAGAGACGAACACAGAGAGAGAATATTACCACCTATCACTACGGAGATGAACACAGAGAGAATATTACCACCTATCACTACAGAGATGAACACAGAGAGAATATTACCACCTATCACTACAGAGATGAACACAGAGAGAATATTACCACCTATCACTACAGAGATGAACACAGAGAGAATATTACCACCTATCACTACAGAGATGAACACAGAGAGAATATTACCCTATCACTACGGAGATGAACACAGAGAGAATATTACCACCTATCACTACAGAGATGAACACAGAGAGAATATTACCACCTATCACTACAGAGATGAACACAGAGAGAATATTACCACCTATCACTACAGAGATGAACACAGAGAGAATATTACCACCTATCACTACAGAGATGAACACAGAGAGAATATTACCACCTATCACTACAGAGATGAACACAGAGAGAATATTACCACCTATCACTACAGAGATGAACACAGAGAGAATATTACCACCTATCACTACAGAGATGAACACAGAGAGAATATTACCACCTATCACTACAGAGATGAACACAGAGAGAATATTACCACCTATCACTACGGAGACGAACACAGAGAGAATATTACCACCTATCACTACAGAGATGAACACAGAGAGAGAATATTACCACCTATCACTACGGAGATGAACACAGAGATGAACACAGAGAGAATATTACCACCTATCACTACAGAGATGAACACAGAGAGAATATTACCACCTATCACTACGGAGATGAACACAGAGAGAATATTACCACCTATCACTACAGAGATGAACACAGAGAGAATATTACCACCTATCACTACAGAGATGAACACAGAGAGAATATTACCACCTATCACTACAGAGATGAACACAGAGAGAATATTACCACCTATCACTACGGAGATGAACACAGAGAGAATATTACCACCTATCACTACAGAGATGAACACAGAGAGAATATTATCACCTATCACTACAGAGATGAACACAGAGAGAGAATATTACCACCTATCACTACAGAGATGAACACAGAGAGAGAATATTACCACCTATCACTACAGAGATGAACACAGAGAGAATATTACCACCTATCACTACGGAGATGAACACAGAGAGAATATTACCACCTATCACTACAGAGATGAACACAGAGAGAGAATGAACACAGAGAGAATATTACCACCTATCACTACAGAGATGAACACAGAGAGAATATTACCACCTATCACTACAGAGATGAACACAGAGAGAATATTACCACCTATCACTACGGAGATGAACACAGAGAGAATATTACCACCTATCACTACAGAGATGAACACAGAGAGAGAATATTACCACCTATCACTACAGAGATGAACACAGAGAGAGAATATTACCACCTATCACTACAGAGATGAACACAGAGAGAATATTACCACCTATCACTACAGAGATGAACACAGAGAGAATATTACCACCTATCACTACAGAGATGAACACAGAGAGAATTTTACCACCTATCACTACGGAGAGAACACAGAGAGAATATTACCACCTATCACTACAGAGATGAACACAGAGAGAATATTACCACCTATCACTACGGAGATGAACACAGAGAGAATATTACCACCTATCACTACAGAGATGAACACAGAGAGAATATTACCACCTATCACTACGGAGATGAACACAGAGAGAATATTACCACCTATCACTACGGAGATGAACACAGAGAGAATATTACCACCTATCACTACAGAGATGAACACAGAGAGAATATTACCACCTATCACTACGGAGATGAACACAGAGAGAATATTACCACCTATCACTACAGAGATGAACACAGAGAGAATATTACCACCTATCACTACGGAGATGAACACAGAGAGAATATTACCACCTATCACTACGGAGATGAACACAGAGAGAATATTACCACCTATCACTATGGAGATGAACACAGAGAGAATATTACCACCTATCACTACAGAGATGAACACAGAGAGAGAATATTACCACCTATCACTACAGAGATGAACACAGAGAGAATATTACCACCTATCACTACAGAGATGAACACAGAGAGAATATTACCACCTATCACTACGGAGATGAACACAGAGAGAATATTACCACCTATCACTACAGAGATGAACACAGAGAGAATATTACCACCTATCACTACAGAGATGAACACAGAGAGAATATTACCACCTATCACTACAGAGATGAACACAGAGAGAATATTACCACCTATCACTATGGAGAGACGAACACAGAGAGAATATTACCACCTATCACTACAGAGATGAACACAGAGAGAATATTACCACCTATCACTACAGAGATGAACACAGAGAGAATATTACCACCTATCACTACGGAGATGAACACAGAGAGAATTTTACCACCTATCACTATGGAAGACGAACACAGAGA
>NW_027260917.1:5000-17500 GCF_045791955.1 Oncorhynchus clarkii lewisi
TAGGCCCTATTCCCACTATGAGATACGAAGGACAGTCTGAGGAGTGGGGTGGTTGAAAGAGAATTATACTTTTCAATTCACATGACATCCTTGCCTTACATTTTTGTTGTGACTGGCAATGCCACATTCTGGGTCCCCAGCTCAAATTGAGCCACTACTAGCCAGTAAGCACAAACTATTCAACAAACTGTTTTTTTTCTAAAACATACCACAGTCTTGAATAATGAAACCATTCACAAGCATGTATGTGAAAACGAAAGGGTTTATTTTCTCAACACAGCTGCAGGTAGCCTAGAGAAGCCATCTGGGCCAGGGGAAACATAACATCATGTTTTTATAGCCTAAAATAGGCCCATTTATTTGTGTTCTGAGAACATTTGAATGTGATCAAATTTAGTTTATATTCACACTTCGTGTTGCTAGACTACCTAGGCCTTTTTAATCCAAAATGATTGACTGGAATGAATCAATCATCACAATAGTGATGACGTACTGTATGGGTGTATTTTTAACGACAGGTGTAAACCCAGCTAAAACATATATATATATATATACACGTTTCTTAGGGCTTGATGAGAGCAGGGTAGCCTGTGGTTATTTTGCATACAACGTTCATCTCAGTGTGTCTGAGCGCAGAATAACGGACGAATTCACAAACGTTCAACACGTATTGAATACGGTTCGTGTCAGTAAACTATTGGCAAAACAAAAGCGTAATTATATTGTTGCCAGCAGCACAGTTACGGTCACCAATCCTCTGGGTAACATGTAAACAAGCCTAGCCAGCTCTGCTAGGGCGAGTAAAATGGTCAGTGAGGTGTTCTCTCATTTTTGTCTGGAAGTAGCTAGCAAGCCAGTTAACTTTAGCCAGTTGGCTTGGGTGTATGACTGCCGTTTTGAGGTCAGATCGCTCGGAACAACCCTACACCTCCGCCAGAACTTCCAGTGTGAGCTCTGAACGCTCAGAGAGAGAAACGCTCTGAATGTACAAAATGGAAAATCTGTCAGCGCGCTCTGAGCACTCTCTGGAACTCCGGTTCTATTTAAAGTAATGTTATCAAATTGACCCGAAAATATTAAGAAGTAACGTTCTTCTCTGGGAATTTCAGTACCTCAGCATAATGTTTTCTGCAGGTTTCCTCGTGGTTCTATTTAATGTTTCCAGAACATTCCGAAAACGTTCCATAAAAAACACAAGAAAACATTAGTAACATTCTGAGAATGTTATTTAATAAAAAGAGACATTCCGTTCTCAGCGTCGACAAAACCCTCTCTGTCCTCTATCTTGTGAAGTGTGTTCAGGTGTGTTGGCCGTGTCCACTAATTGGCCACAGCTGATCTTAATGAGAGCTTGTGCACTAATTCCATGGATAGAGAACAGAAGATCACAGGTTTGAATCTCACTGACGCCCGTGCCACAATAAAAATGATGTATTTGCATGATTAATGGCTAAGCAAATTAATATCCTATCTGTGCTTCAAGTTCACAGTTAGCCCAAGCTAAGCTAGCAGTGTTATTAAAAGTCTTATTGAAACGTTCTGAGAATGTTATGTATTTACCTTCTAATAACCAAGAATGTCCGTTCTCAGAACGTGAATAAAACCTCACAGGAAACCTTTCAGGGAACCATAGAAAAACGTTCTCAGAACCTCCCTGCAACCTCAACATTTATATTCCCAGATCTTCCGTTCCCCGAACATAAAAAATACATGTTCAGGAAACGTATGATTTAGCACCGAGAACCCTGCATACTGCAAGCTCAGTCTTGTTCGTTTTTGTCCAATTTGCAGTTGTTGTCTCTTTGTCTGAGAAAAGGGTTTTAATGTTTTCATCCTCCCTAGGGGCAGGAGTTTTTCCAGGATTTTTTTTTTATAAAACCCTATGACCTGATTAGAAAAATAATCTGGTTCCATTATAGCCCATATAAAACCTTTTTTTTTTAAACAGCTTATTTCTTACTATGTCACACGCTACATCTAGGACAGGTCTGAGACAGGACAGTAGGACACTACATCTAGGACAGGTCTGAGACAGGACAGTAGGACACTACACTAGGACAGTTCTGAGACAGGACAGTAGGACACTACATCTAGGACAGGTCTGAGACAGGACAGTAGGACGCTACATCTAGGACAGGTCTGAGACAGGACAGTAGGACACTACATCTAGGACAGGTCTGAGACAGGACAGTAGGACACTACATCTAGGACAGGTCTGAGACAGGACAGTAGGACACTACATCTAGGACAGGTCTGAGACAGGACAGTAGGACGCTACATCTAGGACAGGTCTGAGACAGGACAGTAGGACACTACACTAGGACAGGTCTGAGACAGGACAGTAGGACGCTACATCTAGGACAGGTCTGAGACAGGACAGTAGGACGCTACATCTAGGACAGGTCTGAGACAGGACAGTAGGACACTACACTAGGACAGGTCTGAGACAGGACAGTAGGACACTACATCTAGGACAGGTCTGAGACAGGACAGTAGGACGCTACATCTAGGACAGTTCTGAGACAGGACAGTAGGACACTACACTAGGACAGGTCTGAGACAGGACAGTAGGACACTACACTAGGACAGTTCTGAGACAGGACAGTAGGACACTACATCTAGGACAGTTCTGAGACAGGACAGTAGGACACTACACTAGGACAGGTCTGAGACAGGACAGTAGGACGCTACATCTAGGACAGGTCTGAGACAGGACAGTAGGACACTACACTAGGACAGGTCTGAGACAGGACAGTAGGACACTACACTAGGACAGGTCTGAGACAGGACAGTAGGACACTACACTAGGACAGGTCTGAGACAATTGTGTCCACGCTGCCTGGGGAGTAACTGTTGGCCGAGTGTCGAGGTAGCGGCTGAGATGTAGCAAGTACACAAGTTCACATTTGAATAATATGATATAATATGGTAATAAGCTGACTGTATTTTTACAAAAAGTGTGAAGAGGCTCATAGACAGATAGATAGATAGATACATTTGTAAATACAGTATAGTGTATGTGTGTACACCCCTTCAAATGAGTGGATTAGGCTATTTCAGCCACACCCATTGCTGACAGGTGTATAAAATCGAGCACACAGCTATCCAATCTCCATAGACAAAACGTTGTCATTAGAACGGCCTTACTGAAGAGCTCAGTGACTTTCAACGTGGCACCATCATAGGATGCCACATTTCCAACAAGTTAGTTTGCCAAATTTCTGCCCTGCTAGAGCTGCCCCGGGCAAATGTAAATGCTGTTATTGTGAAGTGGAAACGTCTAGGAGCAATAACGGCTCAGCCACAAAGTGGTAGGCTACAAGCTCACAGAATGGGACCGCCGAGTGCTGTAGCGCGTTAAAAATCATCTTTCCTTTGGTTGCACACTAACGAGTTCCAAACTGCCTCTGGAAGCAACATCAGTACAGTAACTGTTTGTCGGGAGCTTCATGAAATGAGTTTCCACGGACAAGCAGCCGCACACAAACCTAAGATCACCCTGCCCAATGCCAAGCATCGGCTGGAGTGGTTTAAAGCAGTGGAAACGCGTTCTCTCGAGTGATGAATAATAAATACTTCACCATCTGGCAGTCCGTCGGACAAATCTGGGTCTGGCAGATGCCAGGAGAACGCTACCTGCCCGAATGCATAGTGCAAACTGTAAAGTTTGGTGGAGGAGGAATAATGGTCTGGGGCTGTTTTTCATGGTTCGGGCTCCTTAGTTCCAGTAAAGGGAAATCTTAACACTACAGAATACAATGACATTCTAGACATGTCTGTGCTTCCAACTTTGTGGGAACAGTTTTCGGAAGACCTTTTCCTGTTTCTGCATGACAATGCCCCCGTGGACAAAGCAAGGTCCATCCAGAAATGGTTTGTCGAGATCAGTGTGGAAGAACTTGACTGGTCTGCACAGACCCTGACCTCAACCCCATTCGAGCACCTTTGGAATTGGAACGCCGACTAATCGCCCAACATCAGCGCCTGATCTCACTAATGCTCTTGTTGGCTGAATGGAAGCAAGTCCCTGCAGCAATGTTCCAACATCTAGTGGAAAGCCTTCCTAGAATAGTGGAGGCTGTTAGAGTAGCAAAGGGGGGACCAACTCCATATTAATGCCCATGATATTAGAATGAGATGTTCAACAAGAAGATGTCCACATACTTTTGGTCATGTAGTGTAGATAGATGTAGTGTAGATTGTTGTGTTACAGTATGAATTTGAAATTGATTAAATGTAGACGTTATTGTCTCTGGCCTACACACAATACCCCATAATGTCAAAGTGGAATTATGTTTTTGAAATTGTTATAAATTAATAGAAAAATGTAAGCTGAAAAAATGTCCTGGGTCAATAAGTATTCAACTCCTTTGTTTTTGCAAGCCTAAATAAGTTCAGGAGTAAAAAATGCTTAACAAGTCACATAACAAGTTGCATGGACTCACTCTGTGTGCAATAATAGTGTTTAACTTGATTTCTGAATGACTACCTGTACTCTGCTCTGTACCCAACACATACAATTATCTGTAAGGTCCCTCAGTCGAGCATTGAATTTCAAACACAGATTCAACCACAAAAACCAGGGAGGTTGTCAAGTGCCTCACAAAGAAGGGCTCTGATTGGTAGATGGGTAAAAAAAAAAAAAAAGCAGACATTGAATATCCCTTTGAGCATATTAATTACAATGTGGATGGTGTATCAATACACCCAGTCACTATAAAGATACAGATGTCCTTCCTAACTCAGTTACCGGAGAGGAAATAAACCACTCAGGGAGTTCACCATGAGGCCAATGGTGACTTTAAAACAGTTACAGAGTTTAATGGCTGTGATAGGACAAAACTGAGGATGGATCAACAACATTGTAGTTACTCCACAATACTAACCTAATTGACCGAGTGAGCAACCACTCTCCATATTTCCAGGCATAGAGGTGGCTGCATCATGTTATGGGTGTGCTTGTAATCATTAAGGACTGGGGAGTTTTTCAGGATAAAAAATAAACTTAATGGAGTGAAGCACAGGCAAAATCATAGAGGAAAACCTGCTTCCGTCTGCTGGGAGAAGAATTCACCTTTCAGCAGAACATTAACCTAAAAACACAATGCCGACACATTTCAGTTGAAGGCATTCAGTTGTACAACTGACCAGGTATTCCCCTTTCCCTTTCCTTAAATATTCACTGGAGTTGCATACCAAGAAGACAGTGAATGTTCCTGAGTGGCCAAGTTCCAGTTTTGACTTAAATCTACTTGAAAATCTATGGCAAGACTTTAAAATAGTTGTGTAGCAATAATCAATAACCAATGTGACAGAATGTGTGGCATGAAGAATTTAGAAAATAATAATGTGCAAATATTGTCCAATCCAGGTGTGGAAAGCTCTTAGAGACTTACCCAGAAAGACTCACAGCTGTAATCACTGCCAAAGGTGACTCAGGGATGTGAGTACTTACAGTATGTAAATTAGATATTTCTGTATGTAATTTACTATACATTTGCAAAAATGTCTAAAAACATGTTTTCAATTTGTCCTTATGGGTTATTGTGTGTAGATTGGTGACGAAAGACAATCTTATTTAATAAATGTTGAATTCAGGCTGTAACACAAATATTTTTGGAATAGGTCAAGGGGTACCAATACTCTATGAAGGCAGTGTAGATAGATAGAGGTTCAAAATTAGACAGACAGGCACAGACAGACAGACAGACAGACAGACAGACAGACAGACAGACAGATTGTTCCGTTTGTGGATCCATGCTGGGTAGCAGAAGGACTGTGGATATGTGAGGTAATTGGGAATCCCATCAGCTTTCATGCTATACCTGTTGTGCTTACTCTTGTTAGCTGGTTCAGGTGTAAACTACAACAGAACACACACACACACACACACTTTCAAATTGCCATTTTATACGGAAACTGTCGGAATCCTAGAAATAGAATGACTTATATTAAGAAACAAAGTGGAAAGCAACGTTGTTCTTGTTTGGACCAATGGGTTGACAGCATGTGACAAACAGAGAGGAGGCGGAGCTGAGCTGCTTGAGTGACAGGGGATGGGAGTTGTCTGTGGGAGGCGGCCACATTAGGAGAAAAAAACAGAGTAAACTATAAAAACGGACGTTACACTTTCTGATATGATTCATAGTGCAGCTCTATGTCTACAGTCAGTCAGTCTGTCTGCCAGTCAGCCAGCCAGCCAGCCAGCCAACCAGCCAGCCAGCCAACCAGCCAGCCAGCCAGCCAGCCAGCCTGTCTGTCTGTCTGTCTGTCTGTCTGTCTGTCTGTCAGTCAGTCTTATCAGAACAGATGTATATCACTGGTGTGTAGTGGCCTTTGTCCTGCTTCATTTCCTTATCTACAATATTAGGATTAGTCCTGTAAATACCCCCCTAACCTGGTACAGTGAGCTGTCTGTTCCAGATTCCAGCCTGCTTGGTGGTTGGAGGTTTCAATCAATATGGAGGGTTTTACGGTAATTCTCCAAGGCATGAGTCAGTACGTAGGGTTTTACTGTAATTCTCCAAGGCATGAGTCCGTATGGAGGGTTTTACTGTAATTCTCCAAGGCATGAGTCAGTATGGAGGGTTTTACTGTAATTCTCCAAGGCATGAGTCCGTATGGAGGGTTTTACTGTAATTGTCCATGGCATGAGTCAGTATGGAGGGTTTTACTGTAATTCTCCATGGCCTGAGTCAGTATGGAGGGTTTTACTGTAATTCTCCATGGCCTGAGTCAGTATGGAGGGTTTTACTGTAATTGTCCATGGTATGAGTCAGTATGGAGGGTTTTACGGTAATTCTCCACGGCAAGAGTCAATATGGAGGGTTTTACGGTGATTCTCCAAGGCATAAGTCAATATGAAGGGTTTTACGGTAATTCTCCAAGGCCTGAGTCAGGTCACAGAATATTGTGCTTTATTAATACACTGCTGTGCTGTGGATTATCAGAGAGAGAGAGAGAGAGAGAGAGTCCACCACCCTCCTCTCCCTTCTCCTCTCTCTGCAACCCAGCCTGATCTGGTCTGAAGGCACGACCACGGAGCTGTGTGCGTACGAGTGTGTATGTGTGTGTGTTCGTGCGTGTGTGTGTATGTGTGTATGTGTGTGTGTGTGTGTGTGTGTGTGTGTGCATGCATCTGCACGTGAGTATATCTGAGGAGTAGAGGAGCTCAGAGCTAATGGTGGTCTCTCTCACAGTCAGGTTCTAATGGTGGTCTCTCTCACAGTCAGGTTCTAATGGTGGTCTCTCTCAGAGTCAGGTTCTAATGGTGGTCTCTCTCACAGTCAGGTTCTATTGGTGGTCTCTCTCAGAGTCAGGTTCTAATGGTGGTCTCTCTCACAGTCAGGGATAATGGTGGTCTATCTCACAGTCAGGTTCTAATGGTGGTCTATCTCACAGTCAGGTTCTCATGGTGGTCTCTCTCACAGTCAGAGCTAAGGGTGTCTCTCTCACAGTCAGGTTCTAATGGTGGTCTCTCTCACAGTCAGGTTCTATAGGTGGTCTCTCTCAGAGTCAGGTTCTAATGGTGGTCTCTCTCACAGTCAGGTTCTAATGGTGGTCTCTCTCACGATCAAGTTATAATGGTGGTCTCTCTCACAGTCAGGTTCTAATGGTGGTATCTCTCACAGTCATAGCTAATGGTGATCTCTCTCACAGTCAGGTTCTAATGGTGGTCTCTCTCACAGTCAGGTTCTAATGGTGGTCTCTCTCATAATCAGGTTCTAATGGTTGTCTCTCTCACAGTCAGGTTCTAATGGTGGTCTCTCTCATAATCAGGTTCTAATGGTGGTCTCTCTCACAGTCATGGTTCTAATGGTGGTTTCTCTCACAGTCAGGTTCTAATGGTGGTCTCTCTCACAGCCAGGTTCTAATGGTGGTCTCTCTCACTGTCAGGTTTTAATGGAGGTCTCTCTCACAGTCAGAGCTAATGGTGGTCTATTTCACAGTCAGGTTCTAATGGTGGTCTCTCTCACTGTCAGGTTCTAATGGAGGTCTCTCTCACAGTCAGAGCTAAGGGTGGTCTCTCTCACAGTCAGGGATAATGGTGGTTTCTTTCACAGTCAGGTTCAAATGGTGGTCTCTCTCACAGTCAGGGCTAATGGGTGTCTCTCTCACAGTCAGAGCTAATGGTGGTCTCTCTCACAGTCAGGTTCCAATGGTGGTCTCTCTCACAGTCAGGTTCTAATGGTGGTCTCTCTCATAATCAGGTTCTAATGGTTGTCTCTCTCACAGTCAGAGCTAATGGTGGTTTCTCTCACAGTCAGGTTCTAATGGTAGTCTCTCTCACAGTCAGGTTCTAATGGTGGTCTATCTCACAGTCAGGTTCTAATGGTGGTCTATCTCAAAGTCAGGGATAATGGTGGTTTCTCTCACAGTCAGGTTCAAATGGTGGTCTCTCTCACAGTCAGGGCTAATGGGGGTCTCTCTCACAGTCAGAGCTAATGGTGGTCTCTCTCACAGTCAGGTTCCAATGGTGGTCTCTCTCACAGTCAGGTTCTAATGGTGGTCTCTCTCATAATCAGGTTCTAATGGTTGTCTCTCTCACAGTCAGAGCTAATGGTGGTTTCTCTCACAGTCAGGTTCTAATGGTAGTCTCTCTCACAGTCAGAGCTAATGGTGGTTTCTCTCACAGTCAGGTTCTAATGGTGGTCTCTCTCACAGTCAGGTTCTAATGGTGGTCTCTCTCACAGTCAGGTTCTAATGGTGGTCTATCTCAAAGTCAGGGATAATGGTGGTCTCTTTCACAGTCAGGTTCTAATGGTGGTCTCTCTCACGGTCAGGTTCTAATGTTGGTCTCTTTCACAGTCAGGTTCTAATGGTGGTCTCTCTCACAGTCAGAGCTAAGGGTGGTATCTCTCACAGTCAGGTTCTAATGTTGGTCTCTCTCACAGTCAGGTTCTAATGGTGGTCTCTCACACAGTCAGAGCTAATAGTGGTCTCTCACACAGTCAAGTTCTAATGGTGGTCTCTCTCACAGTCAGGGCTAATGGTGGTCTCTCTCACAGTCAGAGCTAATGGTGGCTCAGCAGTGAGGAGACAGAGTGTAAGAGCAGCACATCTCCCTCTCTATCTATCTCTCTCTCTCTCTGTGTCTCCCTCTCTCTCCCTCTCTATCTATCTATATCTATCTCTCTATGCGTGTCTCCCTCTCTTTCCCTCTCTATCTATCTCTCTCTCTCTCTGTCTCCCTCTCTTTCCCTCTCTATATATCTCTCTCTCTCTGTCTCCCTCTCTCTCCCTCTCTATCTATCTATCTCTCTCTCTCTGTGTGTCTCCCTCTCTTTCCCTCTCTATCTATCTCTCTCTCTCTCTGTCTCCCTCTCTTTCCCTCTCTATATATCTCTCTCTCTCTGTCTCCCTCTCTATCTCTCTCTCTCTCTCTCTCTCTCTCTCTCTCTCTGTCTCCCTCTCTCTCCCTCTCTATCTATCTCTCTCTCTCTCTCTCTCTCTGTCTCCCTCTCTCTCCCTCTCTATCTATCTCTCTCTCTCTCTGTGTCTCCCTCTCTCTCCCTCTCTATCTATATCTCTCTCTCTCTGTGTCTCCCTCTCTTTCCCTCTCTTAATTCCCTCTCTGGCTATCAGTCTCTGTGTGACGTAGACTCCTCTTGTTCTGTTGGCTGTGTAAGGGAGAATGGTCAGGGCAGGGGTGTGTGTGTTTGTCTTCTGGCCGGTTGAACTGTTTTATTTTTCTCTCTGAACGCATGAGTGATTAAACAAATGGATGATTGCAAATAAATGGCAATGCCCTTGTTTTATACAATTGCTTTTAACAATAATTACCACTCAGTGATTTTTGTGAGAATTAATGGTGTGTATCTGTTATATTTGTGAGAATTAATGGTGTGTATATTTGTGACATTTGCTGAGCTTTATATTGAGTTTTAGGCTTAATAAATGATGATTAGATGGATGGATCCGTGAAGCCATAGATATTCAGTCTTCACTCGAACCCAGTTCTGTTCTGTTCTGTTTGTTTGTGTTTCAGAGCATGGCTTTGGCCTCACTCCGGTCATTGCCGATGCCTTGCGCCAGTGTCCGTACCATCCCCACCATCACCCTCGTCACCTATCCTCTCACCCAAAACACCCCCCGCTGAGACCCAGCCGACCGAGTCAGAGCTAACGTCCACCATGCTGTCAGGAATCTACAGTCGCTCCACGGTGGACTCACCCGCCATGCCCTCTGCCTCCACCAGAGCGAGAACTACCAGTGTGGACAGTGTGAGCAGCAGTGTGAGTGTGCCCACGGTGTGTGGAGTCCCCAGTGGTACGGTGGTTCTGGAGGCACAGTATGACTATCAGTACCGTGGGGCAGACGGACGACAGGTCTGCATCCGAGAGGGGGAGCGGTTTATTCTCCTGAGGAAGACTAACACTGACTGGTGGCAGGTAAGGAGGTCCTGACCGTGTGGCTCAGTTAGCATAGACTATGGCCCTAGTGTAACCAGTACTATTTGAAACCGTGTGTCCTAAGTGGTACCCCTTTTAACCAAGAACAAACAAATCCATGTGGTCAGAGGGAAATCACATATACCAGTGTTTCCTTAACTTTGTTCCGCCCTCAACATGGGTTGGCAGACTTCTTTTTTTTTAAGGAACTCAGACCGGCTTTCAACGTACTCTTGAACGTTGTAATAATAGAATGAAAAAGTTGCGGTTTAGTAATTGGGTATTACATCATCACGTCCTCTTGTCATGTCGGTCATTGGGTACTTTAGAGAGATATCTACTGTTAGAAATGTCCAGATCAACTAGCCCGTATCAGATAAAACATTTTAGCTTGGGATTTTAGGCCATAGATTTTGTAGTGATGTTCGTGTCACTCAAATATCACATGAATACACATTAGACATGGGCAAAATGTGTAGAATTGCATTAAAAAAATAAGCTTTAAACCTGCAATAGATTCCTCTCCTCCAACAAGAGGGCTGTGAAGGGAGGCCTGAGTGGAACTGACTGAAACTGAGTGAAACATTTCAAATCTAGCCAAGAGGGCTGTGAAGGGAGGCCTGAGTGGAACTGAGTGAAACTGAGTGAAACATTTCAAATCTAGCCAAGAGGGCTGTGAAGGGAGGCCTGAGTGGAACTGAGTGAAACTGAGTGAAACATTTCAAATCTAGCCAAGAGGGCTGTGAAGGGAGGCCTGAGTGGAACTGACTGAAACTGAGTGAAACATTTCAAATCTAGCCAAGAGGGCTGTGAAGGGAGGCCTGAGTGGAACTGAGAGAAACTGAGTGAAACATTTCAAATCTAGCCAAGAGGGCTGTGAAGGGAGGCCTGAGTGGAACTGACTGAAACTGAGTGAAACATTTCAAATCTAGCCAAGAGGGCTGTGAAGGGAGGCCTGAGTGGAACTGATTGAAACTGAGTGAAACATTTCAAATCTAGCCAAGAGGGCTGTGAAGGGAGGCCTGAGTGGAACTGATTGAAACTGAGTGAAACATTTCAAATCTAGCCAAGAGGGGTGTGAAGGGAGGCCTGAGTGGAACTGATTGAAACTGAGTGAAACATTTCAAATCTAGCCAAGAGGGGTGTGAAGGGAGGCCTGAGTGGAACTGATTGAAACTGAGTGAAACATTTCAAATCTAGCCAAGAGGGGTGTGAAGGGAGGCCTTAGTGGAACTGAGAGAAACTGAGTGAAACATTTCAAATCTAGCCAAGAGGGGTGTGAAGGGAGGCCTTAGTGGAACTGAGAGAAACTGAGTGAAACATTTCAAATCTAGCCAAGAGGGGTGTGAAGGGAGGCCTTAGTGGAACTGAGAGAAACTGAGTGAAACATTTCAAATCTAGCCAAGAGGGGTGTGAAGGGAGGCCTTAGTGGAACTGAGAGAAACTGAGTGAAACATTTCAAATCTAGCCAAGAGTGGTGTGAAGGGAGGCCTGAGTGGAACTGAGTGAAACTGAGTGAAACATTTCAAATCTAGCCAAGAGGGGTGTGAAGGGAGGCCTTAGTGGAACTGAGAGAAACTGAGTGAAACATTTCAAATCTAGCCAAGAGGGGTGTGGACAGAGCGGGATTTTCCCTTTGTATTCACTGTACTGTTACTGTGGGTTAAACCGTTTGTTCTGCTCAATGTCATGTATCATTTATTGTTCTATGTATGATTTATTACCAGGTATATAATATACAGGTGTATAATTCTTATTGTTACCAGGTATATAATATACAGGTGTATAATTCTTATTATTACCAGGTATATAATATACAGGTGTATAATTCTTATTATTACCAGGTATATAATATACAGGTGTATAATTCTTATTATTACCAGGTATATAATATACAGGTGTATAATATACAGGTGTATAATTCTTATTATTACCAGGTATATAATATACAGGTGTATAATTCTTATTATTACCAGGTGTATAATTCTTATTATTACCAGCTGTATAATATACAGGTGTATAATTCTTATTATTACCAGGTATATAATATACAGGTGTATAATTCTTATTATTACCAGGTATATAATATACAGGTGTATAATATACAGG
>NW_027260917.1:32500-37500 GCF_045791955.1 Oncorhynchus clarkii lewisi
GGGCAAAGGTGGGCACTGCTGCCTTGTAGAGGTGGACCTGGTCATAGAGGCTGTTCAAGTCCAGGGTGGAGTGGTGGGCCAGGAAAACATTTGGTTTTGAGGCACAGTCATGGGAAATACTTGCGTTTACCCGCTGTATTGTGGCAGGGTGGAAGTCTTTTCGTGGTAGCAGGGTGGAGATAACCACTTGTGCGTTGGGGAAAGTAGAAGAAGCCTTTTCAATCACTCCCTTCAGTGCTGTGGCCACCGTTTCCTGCTGTGCTCTCAGGTCGTTTGTGCCTGTGTGTATTATTATGTGGCTAGGTGAGCCTAGTTGGTCCTCAGACAGAAGGTCTAGGGCGCGCTGGGTGTTTGGACACCAGAGTTTAGACACACTGTGTTTGGGAAAAAGTTTTTTTCTTCTATATATTTCCCATTTGAGTCCATAAGTAGTACAATCTGTGTCTTGAGTTTGTCCTCAGTGGGTGTGGGGGGGTTGTCAGAAGGGCTATCAGGGTGGCTGACAGGGGGGGTGCTCTTTCTCTCTCTGTCTGTCTCTCTCTCTCTGTCTCTCTCTCTCTCTCTCTCTCGCTCTGTCTCTCTGTCTCTGTGTGTGTGTGCATGTGTGTCAGTGGGCAGTCAAGAAGAACCACAAACAGAAGAGGATGTGGCTTCAACAGAAAACAGTGAGAGAGCGAGAGCGAGGGAAAGAGAGAGAGCTACGCAGAAACACAGAGTGAAAGAGAGAGAAATAGAAAACAAAGAAAACGACAGAAAGAGAGAGAGAATAACAGAAACTGAGAGAAAGATATATACCGGTCCACGTCAACATGTAGTCAGAGAGGCCTAAGGACTGGGCTTGTAGAAAACATTTACATGCACCAGTGACTCCCTTTAGTGAACTGACTGGTAAGTAAGATAATGTAGGCTATAGGAGGCCATCTGTTGCACTGAAATAGATTGAAAAGTAAAGCCGAGATGGAAAACCATCTTTCCATGAAAGCTGTAGTGATGAGGCTATACGATGCAGCTTTGTCCCCATGTTATGTAACTATAGTCATTCTACTAATGACAGCTGGGGCTGAGTGGCACATGCAACCTGTAGACTATAATATACTGTATAATACACACACACACACACACACACACACACACACACACACCCCCTAACCTGACATTTCCCCATCAACCTCATGTAACATGTTATTGATCTTATACAGTATAGCCTCCTCTCTCTCCCCACCAGGTGTCTCCCCAGTCCTACATTTCCCAGCAGTCTCTCCTGGAGTCTACTCTATACTCCGCCATCCACCAGGTGAAGAGGCGGAGCCAAGTGGAGCCCCCCAGCCCCGCCCCCGGCCAGCGACCCATGCAGGTCATTGACGATGGAAATCTCATGTTTTCCAAACTTAAAATAGCTAATACAATCCTTTCAAACAATATAAATACACTCACATAGCAAAGATGACGTTCATGCATAAAGCTATTGAGGAAGACACAAAAAAGACACAAAAAAGTCCAACACATATTTCCATTGTACCCCTTGAAAGGTGCTGGACCTATGGGAGCAGTATTCGGACCCCTCCACGGGGCGATGTTTCTATGTCAACACCGTTACCGAGGAGAGGTCCTGGAAACCCCCCCGCAGAGCCCGTGAATGGGTAACAGACATACAGTGCCTTGCAAAAGTATTCATCCCCCTTGGCGTTTTTCCTATTTTGTTGCATTACAACCTGTAATTTAAACAAACTGAAATGTGGTGGGTGCATATGTATTCACCCCCTTTGCTATGAAGCCCCTAAATAAGATCTGGTGCAACCAATTACCTTCAGAAGTCACATAATTAGTTAACTAAAGTCCACCTGTGTGCAATCTAAGTGTCACATGATCTATCACATGATCTCAGTATATATATATATATATATATATATATATATATATATACCTGTTCTGAAAGGCTCCAGAGTCTGCAACACCACTAAGCAAGGGGCACCACCAAGAAAGCGGCACCATGAAGATCAAGGAGCTCTCCAAACAGGTCAGGGACAAAGTTGTGGAGAAGTGCAGATCAGGGTTGGGTTATAAAAAAATATCAGAAACTTTGAACATCCAACAGAGCACCATTAAATCCATTATTAAAAAATGTAAAGAATATGGCACCACAACAAACCTGCCAAGAGAGGGCCGCCCTCCAAAACCCTCCAGGCAGGGAGGGCATTAATCAGAGAGACAACAAAGAGACTAAAGATAACCCTGAATGGAGCTGCAAAGCTCCACAGCGGAGATTGGAGTATCTGTCCATAGGACCACTTTAAGCCGGACACTCCACAGATCTGGGCTTTATGGAAGAGTGTCCAGAAGAAAGGCATTGCTTAATGAAAAGAATATGCAAACACGTTTGGTGTTCACCAAAAGACATGTGGGAGACTCCCCAAACATATGGAAGTAGGTACTCTGGTCAGAGGAGACTAAAATTGAGCTTTTTGGCCATCAAGGAAAATGCTATGTCTGGTGCGAACCCAACACCTCTCATCACCCCGAGAACACCAACACCATCGTCAGGGACTGGGAAACTGGTCAGAATTGAAGGAATGATGGACGGAGCTAAATACAGGGAAATTATTGAGGGAAACCTGTTTCAGTCTTAGATTGGGACGGAGGTTCACCTTCCAGCACGACAGTGGGGCGGCAGGGGTGGCAGGGTAGCCTAGTGGTTAGAGTGTTGGACTAGTAACCGGAAGGTTGCAAGTTCAAACCCACGAGCTGACAAGGTACAAATCTGCCGTTCTGCTCATGAACAGGCAGTTAACACACTATTCCTAGGCCGTCATTGTAAATAAGAATTTGTTCTTAACTGACTTGCCTAGTTAAATAAAGGTTCAATAAAATGATAATAAAATAAAAAAATGACCCTAAGCATACTGCTTAAGCAACACTGGAGTGGTTTAAGGGGAAACATTTAACTGTCTTGGAATGGCCTAGTCAATGCCCAGACCTCAATCCCATTGAGAATCTGTGGTGTGACTTAGAGATTGCTGTACACCAGTAGAACCCATCCAACTTAAAGGAGCCGGAGCAGTTTTGCCTTGAAGAATGGGCAAAAATCCCAGTGGCTAGATGTGCCAAGTTTATAGAGAAGTCACATAATTAGTTAACTAAAGTCCTGTAATTGCTGCAAATGGTGGCTCTACAAAGTTTTGACTTTGTGAAAACTGGTGAAAACTTAGGTATGTTGTGTAAATCAAATGATACAACCCCCCCCCCCCCCCCCCCCCCCAAAAAAATAATCAGTTTTAATTCCAGGTTGTAAGGCAACAAAATAGGAAAAATGCCAAGGGGGGTGAATACTTTCACAAGCCACTGTAACAGGGATATAGAGATCACAGGGTCCTATGTTAAATTCAACATTACAACTATTTTCGGGGACAGTAGAGTCTTTTTATCAACCCTATTTTTAAATGTTGCCAGCAATGAGAAATAGTCAATCAGATGTGCTTTCAAACTAACACCCATACTCTCTTCCTTGCTATAGGCTCGTCCGCTGCAACCACAGACAATCCCCAGGGACGCCAACCACCTGTCTCTCCCAATCCCAGGCACAGAGAATGGCAACATGAACAGGGTAGGTCCACCTACAGCCCCCCCCCCAGGACTTAATGAAGAGTTGTAATGTGATTGTGTCGCTAATGTTGTCAACCTCGTGACCATAAACTAATAAAACAGGTGAGATGTAGTTTACACACAAAATAATCTATTCAGGTATTTGCTTCCTTACTTCGTGAATAGTCTGTGGACTCTTAATCTCTCCTGTTCCTCCTCTTAATCTCTCCTGTTCCTCCTCTTAATCTCTCCTCCTCCTCCTCTTAATCTCTCCTGTTCCTCCTCTTAATCTCTCCTGTTCCTCCTCTTAATCTCTCCTCTTCCTCCTCTTAATCTCTCCTGTTCCTCCTCTTAATCTCTCCTCTTCCTCCTCTTAATCTCTCCTGTTCCTCCTCTTAATCTCTCCTGTTCCTCCTCTTAATCTCTCCTGTTTCTAGGCCGTCATTGAAAATAAGATTTTGTTCTTAACTGACTTGTCTAGTAAAAACGTTTTTTAATTTTTTTAAAGAAGATAATAATAATAAAAAGTTGGTGTGTTTATTTAACGTAGACAGGAACAGTTACCCAAACACTGAACCAGAGCTTTACGGACACCAAGACTTCACAAATTGGCACGGTAACACTTTGGCACGGCCCAGAAACGAGCCCTGACACGCTCGGGCTTGTGGAGATCTGATAGTGTTGGATAGTTCAAATTCTACCTACTTTATCAGAGGGCAAGCTGGAGCTAAATTCATACCCCGTAACGCCTGTCCATTCTACATTGTGCCAGGCGAATAGGAACTGTGGGTCGTACAGTGTAACAACGAGCAATTACAACACTTACAGGAATAACCACACAGTGTTGTAAAAGTAGAGATTGTGTCTGGGCTTCATGCAACTTCCACCCCGACTGACCTATAGTGCTAGTGTCACCATCGTAACTACGAAAATAAGACGATAAGAGTCTGTAGATAATGATTACTGTTGTCCTTGTTGTTACTGTTAGTGCTGTTATATTGTTGATATGATAATATTTCTGGGTACGTCCCAAACAGCTCCCCGTTCCCTATATAGTGCACTACTTTAGACCCTATTCCCTACATAGTGCACTACTTTAGACCCTATTCCCTACATAGTGCACTACTTTAGACCCTATTCCCTACATAGTGCACTACTTTAGACCATATTCCCTATATAGTGCACTACTTTAGACCAGAGCCCTATGCCCCCCTATTCCCTATATAGTGCGCTAACATTGCTTCCTTCACATGGCTTCCTTCACATGGCTTCCTTCAAATGACTTCCTTCACATGGCTTCCTTCACATGGATTCCTTCACAGGGCTTCCTTCACATGCCTTCCTTCACATGGCTTCCTTCACAGGGCTTCCTTCACATGCCTTCCTTCACAGGGCTTCCTTCACATGGCTTCCTGTTTGTG
>NW_027260917.1:42500-60000 GCF_045791955.1 Oncorhynchus clarkii lewisi
GCCAGCAGGGCAGAGACTGTTCCTACCCTGGGACCAGTGTTGTGGTGGTGGAGCCTCCTTCTCCAGCCACCTCTCCTGACAGCAATGACAGCTCCACACCCGTGAGTCTCACATCTCAAATGTCCCCATCTGTCCCTCTGTCTCCGCTGTCTCCCATCTGTCCCTCTGTCTCCGCTGTCTCCCATCTGTCACTCTGTCTCCGCTGTCTCCCATCTGTCCCTCTGTCTCCCATCTGTCCCTCTGTCTCCCATCTGTCCCTCTGTCTCCCATCTGTCCCTCTGTCTCCCATCTCTCCCTCTGTCTCCCATCTGTCCCTCTGTCTCCCATCTGTCCCTCTGTCTCCCATCTGTCCCTCTGTCTCCCATCTGTCCCTCTGTCTCCCATCTGTCCTTCTGTCTCCATCTGTCCCTCTGTCTCCCATCTGTCACTCTGTCTCCCATCTCTCCCTCTGTCTCCCATCTGTCCCTCTGTCTCCCATCTGTCACTCTGTCTCCGCTGTCTCCCATCTGTCCCTCTGTCTCCGCTGTCTCCCATCTGTCCCTCTGTCTCCGCTGTCTCCCATCTGTCCCTCTGTCTCCGCTGTCTCCCATCTGTCCCTCTGTCTCTGCTGTTTCTCCATCTGTCCCGCTGTTTCCCATCTGTCCCTCTGTCTCCGCTGTCTCCCATGTGTCTCCACTGTCTCCTATCTGTCCCTCTGTCTCCTATCTGTCCCACTGTCTCCCATCTGTCCCTCTGTCTCCCATCTGTCCCATCTGTCCCTCTGTCTCCCATCTGTCCCTCTGTCTCCCATCTGTGTCTCTGTCTCCCATCTGACCCATCTGTCCATCTGTCTCCGCTGTCTCCCATCTGTCCCTCTGTCTCCCATCTGTCTCCGCTGTCTCCCATCTGTCTCCGCTGTCTCCCATCTGTCTCCGCTGTCTCCCATCTGTCTCCGCTGTCTCCCATCTGTCTCCGCTGTCTCCCATCTGTCCCTCTGTCTCCCATCTGTCCCTCTGTCTCCCATCTGTCCCTCTGTCTCCCATCTGTCTCCCATCTGTCCCTCTGTCTCCCATCTGTCTCCCATCTGTCCCTCTGTCTCCCATCTGTCCCTCTGTCTCCCATCTGTCCCCCATCTGTCTCCCATCTGTCTCCCATCTGTCTCCCATCTGTCCCTCTGTCTCCCATCTGTCCCTCTGTCTCCTATCTGTCTCCGCTGTCTCCCATCTGTCTCCGCTGTCTCCCATCTGTCTCCGCTGTCTCCGCTGTCTCCCATCTGTCCCTCTGTCTCCGCTGTCTCCCATCTGTCCCTCTGTCTCCGCTGTCTCCTGTCTGTATACACCTGTCCCACTGTCCATCCATGGTTCTAGTGACATTTGCAACTCATTCCCTAGGTTGTTGCTGTAAATGTTTAACTTCCTGTGTGGCACCAACGTGGGTCATCAGAGCAGCCAGTGAATTAGCCCTCTGTACCAACAGTTCATCTCCCCTGCTTCCTTCCTCAGGAGCTGGAAAAGGCAGGTCTGCTGAACAAGACTAAGATAGCAGAGGGAGGCCGGAAACTGAGGTAGACTGTCCGCGATATGAAGAAGATATCTCATCTTCTACACCCTGTATCTACTGTAAAGGTGTGGTGGGAACCGTGAACGTCACCCTGTTTGTGTGTGTGTGTGTGTGTGTGTGTGTGTGTGTGTGTGTGTGTGTGTGTGTGTGTGTGTGTGTGTGTGTGTGTGTGTGTGTGTGTTTAGGAAGAACTGGAATCCGTCGTGGGTGGTTCTGGTCGGGAACAGTCTGGTGTTCTTCAAGGATCCCAAATCCCAGACCCCCTCCAGCTGGGTAAGATAGTCATTGAGTTGAACTATCATAGATGGAGTTTAAATACATTTTTTTTTTAAACGTCTCAAAGACTGCTTTCTTATTGGTCTCCAGAAACCAGGCAACAGTCGTCCGGAGAGCAGTGTAGACCTGAGAGGAGCTGTGGTGCAGTGGACCAATGACCTGTCCAGTAAGAAGAACGTCTTCAAGGTCAGACACACACCAGGAGGGAGGGAGGGACCTCAAACCACCGTTGTCTTGTTTCTATATTATTTCATAGACATTTTAAGATACTTTATTTCACCCTGTATTTTGGGGAAGTCAAATGTGTCTATTTTAGTCTCACTGAGAGAGAGAGAGAGCTGCTCTAGTGGTTTTTCTGTGAAAAAAAACATTCTCACGTCCTCTTGAGAGGAAGTTCAGTATCTGACTGTAGGCTATGTGTTGTAACAGGACTCTATGAGCACCGGGGTTCCAGACAATTCAATGTCAACTCAGTCAATTCAATACATGCCTTAAAATTCAATGCATATTTTATATTTCCAGAATTGTTATTTGAATTAATTTCCCGAATTGTATTGTTATTTATCCTTTATTTAACTAGACAAGTCAGTTAATTAAGAACAAATACTTATTTTCTATGACGGCCTACCCCGGCCAAACGCTGGTCCAATTGTACGCCGCCCTATGGGATTCCCAATCACGGCCAGATGTGATACAGCCTGGATTTGAACCAGAGAATGTAGTGATGCCTCTAGCACTGAGATGCAGTGCCTTAGACCGCTGTGCCACTCGGGAGCCTGAATTGACTGAAGAATTAGTAGTAAGAAGTAGTACAGTACCTGGTGAAGTAGTCTGTGATTTGGGACTAACTACTTTGTCTGTTTGTGTGGTAGCTGAGGACGGTGACAGGGAATGAGTTCCTACTGCAGTCAGAGACAGACTCACTGATCAGAGAGTGGTTCAATACCATCCACAGTGTCATCGATAGACTGGTGAGTTTCACACACTGTGTGTGCGTTCGCGTGTGTGCGTTCGCGTGTGTGCGTTCGTGTGTGTGTGTTCGTGCGTGTGCGTGTGTGTGCGTGTGCGTGTGTATGTGTTTGTGTGCGTGTGTTTGTGTGCGTGTGTATGTATGTGTGTGTGTTTGTGCGTGTGTGTGTGTATGTATGTGTTTGTGTGCGTGTGTGTGTGTATGTGTGTGTTTGTGTGTGTATGTGCGTGTGTATGTGTGTGTATGTGTGTGTATGTGTGCGTGCGTGTTTGTGTGCGTGTGTGTGAGCTCTTAGAACCGTTTGCAAGAGATATGCAGCCACAGGAGGCTGGTGGCACCTTAAAGGGGAGGACGGGCTTGTGGTAATGACTGGAGAGGAATCAGTGGAATGGTTTCCGTTGGTGATGCCATGTCATTCGCTCCGTTCCAGCCATTATTATGGCCCATCCTCCTCTCAGCAGCCCCCACTGTACTCAGCTACTCTAGGAGGACAATGGAAGGGAATTAAAAGCCTTTCTTTATGATCAAACACCAACTTATTTTAGCATCTAGCTCTCATCAGGGCGCTAACAAATGGTTAACAAAGTTGTCTGGTACAAGTTGAAATGGTCTTCTCTTCTATAGGATCGGGAGAATCCCCTGGACAATGTTCTGCTGTACTCTCTGAGGAGGGCGGGCAGTGTGGAGATGTTGGACCACAGTGGAGACGAGGAGGACAGTCGAGGAGGATATAAGGCATCACGTGAGTCTCTCCTTCCATCCATTGCTCCAAGGATGCTGTTGCTGTTGCTGTGGCTGCCCATGTGCTTCCTCCCAGTGGTCTATTTATCTTCACATTTCTCTAAAATTGACAATAAAGTTGGTCTATCTTTTTTTCTTCTTGTACTTCTTGTTTCTGGTGCCTTCCCTCCTTCGCTCCCTCCTTCGCTCCCTCCTTCGCTCCCTCCTTCGCTCCCTCTCTCCTTCCCTCCCTCCTTTATATCTCTCCCTCTTTGCCTCCCGGTGCAGTCCCTCGTTCTGCTTCCAACGTGGAGAACTCGGAGAGGAAGCGTGTTCGGAGCAGACTGAAGAAGTTCATCCTCAAGAGACCTCCACTACAGATCCTACAGGAGAAAGGACTCATCAAGGGTGAGATCACTGACTGTCTCTGTCTCTCTGTCTCTGTCTCCCCCCCCCCCCCCTCTCTCTCTCTCTCTCATGAGAAACATATGTTTACATTGACAAAACAATTGAAATAGATAATAAACAAAAGTGAAAGAACAGTAAAAATTACACTAACACTAGTTCAAAATGAATAAAGACATTTCAAATGTCATATGTCTATATACAGTGTTGTAACGATGTGCAAATAGTTAAAGTACAAAAGGGAAAATAAATCAACATAAATATGGGTTGTATTTAGAATGGTGTTAGTTCTTCACTGGTTGACATTTTCTTGTGGCAACAGGTCACACATTTGTTTTCAGTGCATCTCAGTTTCCACCTCATTTTGTGGGCAGTGAGCACATAGCCTGTCTTCTCTTGAGAGCCATGTCTGCCTACGGCGGCCTTTCTCAATAGCAAGGCTATGCTCACTGAGTCTGTACATAGTCAACGCTTTCCTTAAGTTTGGGTCAGTCACAGTGGTCAGGTATTCTGCCGCTGTGTACTCTCTGTTTAGGACCAAAGAGCATTCTAGTTTGCTCTGTTTTATTGTAAATTCTCTCCAATGTGTCAAGTAATTATCTTTTTGTTTTCTCATGATTTGGTTGGGTCTAATTGTGCTGCTGTCCTGGGGCTCTGTGGGGTCTTTTTGTGTTTGTGAACAGAGCCCCAGGACCAGCTTGCTTAGGGGACTCTTCTCCAGGTTCATCTCTCTGTAGGTGATGGCTTTGTTAAGGAATGTTTGGGATTTGGATAATTAGCAGGTATCGGCCTAATTCTGCTCTGCATGTATTATTTGGTGTTTTACGTTGTACAGTGAGGATAGTTTTGAAGAATTCTGGATGCAGTCTCTCAATTTGGTGTTTGTCCCATTTTGTGAATTCTTGGTTGATGAGCGAACCCCAGACCTCACAATCATTAAGGGCAATGGGTTCTATAACTGATTCAAGTATTTTTAGCCAGATCCTAATTGATATGACGAATTTTATGTGATTTTTGATGCCATAGAAGGCCCTTCTTGCCTTGTCTCTCAGATCGTTCACAGCTTTGTGGAAGTTACCTGTGGCACTGATGTTTAGGCTGAGGTATGTATGTATCGTGTGGTCCTGGCAACTGGACCTTTTTTGGAAGACAATTTTTTTTTGTCTTACGGAGATTTACTGTCCGGGCCCAAGTCTGACATAATCGTTGCAGAAGATCTAGGTGCTGCTGTAGGCCCTCCTTGGTTGGTGACAGAAGCACCAGATCATCAACAAACAGTAGACATTAGACTTCAGATTCTAGTAGGGTGAGGCCGGGTGCTGCAGACTGTTCTAGTGCCCTCGCCAGTTTGTTGAAATATATTTTGAAGAGGGTGGGGCTTAAGCTGCATCCCTGTCTCATCCCACGGCCTTGTGGAAAGACGTGTGTGTTTTATGCCAGTTTTAACCCCACGCTTGTTGTTTGTGTACATGGATTTTATCATGTCTTATGCTTTTCCCTCAACACCACTTTCCATCAGTTGAGCTGCCACAACCCTCTGAGAGTAGCGGCAGCTCAACTCCATGGAACTGGGCATCAATTCAGTTCATTGACATTCCTCTGGTGTTTGTTTTCATCGAATAATAAGGAAGTCGTGTGGTATCTATGAATGTGTCCGTGTCTCTCATGACCTCAGATCACAGTTCTGTGAGTGTTGACTGTAAATCTCTTTAGACCAAATCATATTTAGTCTTCTAAAACATGCTGCTGTTGTTGTCATTCACAGACCAGGTGTTTGGCTGTCATCTAGAGATGCTGTGTGAGAGAGAGAAGAACAACGTGCCTCGTTTCGTCAGGCTCTGCACTGAGGCTGTGGAGAGGAGAGGTACTGCCATAAACACAAAACAATGGGTACAGTACAGCCTCTGGCACTACTCCCCTGTGCGTACAGTACAGCCTCTGGCACTACTCCCCTGTGGGTACAGTACAGCCTCTGGTACTACTCCCCTGTGGGTAGAGTTTGGCTGTAGGTAAACAAATATTTTGTGGAAGAGAGGATCATCTTTACTGCACATTTATATCACATTGAACTGGTTTATAATTGGTATGGATTCTATGGATTTTAAGACAGTGTTTTAAATATCTGTGGTTGTTGCCAGGGTTACATGGAGTTCCGGTGTGTTATTGCCAGGGTTACATGTAGTACCGGTGTGTTGTTGCCGGGGTTACATGTCCTACCTGTGTGTTGTTATTCAGGTCTGGAGACAGACGGTATCTACAGAGTGAGTGGGAACCTGGCGGTCATCCAGAAACTACGCTTCCTAGTCAACCATGGTGAGGGAGGGAGTACGGGAGGAAGAGAGGGAGGAGGGAGGGAGGAATGAAGAGAGTGAGGGAGTACGGGAGAAAGAGAAGGGGGAGGGAGTGAGGTATGAAGAGAGGGAGGAGGGAGGGAGGAATGAAGAGAGGGAGGAGGGTGGGAGGTATGAAGAGAGTGAGGGAGTACGGGAGAAAGAGAAGGGGGAGGGAGTGAGGTATGAAGAGAGGGAGGAGGGAGGGAGGAATGAAGAGAGGGAGGAGGGAGGGAGGAATGAAGAGAGTGAGGGAGTACGGGAGAAAGAGAAGGGGGAGGGAGTGAGGTATGAAGAGAGGGAGGATGGAGGGAGGAATGAAGAGAGGGAGGAGGGTGGAGGTATGAAGAGAGGGTGGGAGGAAGAGAGGGAGGGAGGGAGGTATAAAGAGAGGGAGGAGGGATGAAGAGAGGGAGGAGGGCTGAATGGATAAAGAGAGAGAGGGAGAAGGGAGGTAGGAAGTTATGAAGAGAGGGAGGAGGAAGGAAGGGATGAAGAGAGGGAGGAGGGAAGGAGGTATAAAGAGAGGGAGGAGGGAGGGAGGTATGAAGAGAGGGAGGAGGGAGGGAGGGTGGGAGGAGGGAGGAAGGTATAAAGAGAGGAAGGAGGGAGGTATGAAGAGAGGGAGGAGGGAGGGAGGTATAAAGAGAGGAAGGAGGGAGGTATAAAGAGAGGGAGGTATGAAGAGAGGGGGGAGGGAGGTATAAAGAGGGGAGGAAGGGAGGGAGGTATAAAGAGAGGGAGGAGGGAGGGAGGTATGAAGAGAGGGAGGAAGGGATGAAGAGAGGGAGGAGAGAGGTGTGACGAGAGGGAGGAGGGAGAGAGGTATGAAGAGGGGGAGGAAGGGAGGGAGGTATAAAGAGAGGGAGGAAGGGAGGGAGGTATGAAAAGATGGAGAGAGGTATGAAGAGAGGGAGGAGGGAGAGAGGGAGGAGGGAGGGAGGTATAAAGAGAGGGAGGAGGGAGGGAAGTATGAAAAGATGGAGGAAGGTATGAAGAGAGGGAGGAGGAAGGAGGGAGGGGGGAGGAGTGAGGGAGGTATGAAGAGAGGGAGGAGGGAAGAGGGAGGGAGGTATGAAGAGAGGGGGGAAGGAGGAGGGCAGGAGGTGTGAAGAGATGGAGGAAGGGATGAAGAGATGGAGGACGGAGGAAGGTATAAAGAGAGGGAGGAGGGAGGGAAGTATGAAAAGAGGGAGGAGGGAGGAAGGGATGAAGAGAGGGAGGAGGGAGTGAGGTATGAAGAGAGGGAGGAGGGAGGGAAGTATAAAGAGAGGGAGGAAGGGAGGAAGGGATGAAGTGGGATGCTGGAGGAAGGGATGAAGAGAGGGAGGGGGGGCTATGTTCTGAAAAGCATCCTACACTACACATTTAATTTTTTTTAATCCCAGAGTGCTTTATAATGGACATAATTTAGGATTCCACTCTGAAGGAGAGTAAACCTGATTCCGACCTGCTTGACCTGGTAGGCTAAATGTCCGTTGGTTGTGTTTTTTTTGCAGAGCGAGCGGTGACCACAGACGGACGTTATATGTTCCCTGCAGAGTTGGTACAAGGTAGACAGACAGATGGAGACTGTCGAGCCAAAATGGCTCCCAGTTTTCATCCAAATGCCTATCTGCATACCTGCGTGCGCTGTACTCACTCCATACATGCAAAAGCACACGTGTGTTTGTCTCGATACTTTCCATGTGTCTATTGTGTTGTCTATGCATCCAATATTTCTGTTTGAGAAAACTATATGTTCAAGTCCTACGTGTCCTTTTACACGGTCCATTGGTGTCACCCAGTGGTTTAAACAGAGTACTGTAGCTTGTGTTTTGTGGAACACCTTAGCCCAGCTCACCTGACCAATGTTTTGTGATACTAATTTGGACAGTAGATAGAATCTTAAATCAAGCTCTCGAAGAACCACCGTCATTGAGTGTACAGATGTAACGGTGACACTTTGACAAACATTGTTCAGGAGGGTCGTAATTGTGTTTGCCTTTCTCTCTGCCCTCTGACTATCGCTTCACTTTCACAGACACTTTCTTTCTGCTACAGCTACCAGCCTGCCAGCCTGCCGGCCGACCTGTCAATCAAAGTATTGAGGGAGTTTTAACAGTAAAATTCACACATGTCCCTCCCTCCTTCCCTTCTTTCCTTCCTTACTTCCTTCCTTCCTTCCTTCCTCCCTCCCTTCACCCCTCTCTCCCTCCACCAATAGAGAAGTTGAACCTGGAACAGAGTGAGTGGGAGGACATCCATGTCATCACAGGAGCCCTAAAGCTGTTCTTCAGAGAGCTTCCTGAACCACTGGTTCCTTACGGCTTCTTCACAGACATCTTAGAGACCGTCAGTGAGTATAGACCCTTTCTATTACCTACCTACCTACCTACCTACCAAACAAACTAACAAGTTAACTACCAAACTAGCTAACTGCCTGCCTACCTACCTACCTACCTACCTACCAAACAAACTAACAAATTAACTACCAAACTAGCTAACTAACTACCTACCTAACAAACTAACAAATTAACTACCGAACTAGCTAACTAACTGCCTACCTACCTACCTAACAAACTAACAAATTAACTACTGAACTAGCTAACTAACTGCCCACCTACCTACCTACCTACCAAACAAACAATCTACCTGTCTAGAGATTCTGATTCTGATCTGGAGTGTAACGAGAGTATCCTACTGTGTGTGTGTGTGTGTGTGTGTGTTCCAGAGATGTCAGACTACCTGGATAAAGTGGACCGTCTAAAGTCTCTGGTACTGAGCATGCCTCCTCCCAACCAAGACACCATGAGGTTCATGTTCAGCCATCTCAAACGGTACGAGACACCACACCTCCAAGGGTTAAACCCTCTGTCTCAATACCCAGTGTACCCTCAAAAACCCTCTGTCTCAATACCCAGTGTACCCTCAAAAACCCTCTGTACCCTCAAAAACCCTCATACCCAGTGTACCCTACCCAGTATACCCTCAACAACCCTCTGTCTCAATACCCAGTGTACCCTCAAAAACCTGACCCATCTAACCCCAATCTAATTCCATTTCACCATCTTTCAATTGTTCTGAATGTCCTTCAGTTGTACATCAGTTGTTTAAGAATCAGCTTTTACTGTCTGAGAAAAATAATATGCAGTATGTAATACGAATGACCACTAGAGGGAGGAGTACCCTCATTCCAAGCAGTTGTCATCCAGCATGTGAACGAAAATTGTGAAGAAGTTTTGGTGAGCGAGTGCTGTGGGTACCTGGGGGTTAAATTTGAGAGAGGACAATGAGGTTGAAAGAGTGAATGATTTAGGATTTTGAAGAAGTTAACGAAAATAATATCACTTTTCATGTACTGCTCTGCTACTTAAATGTTGCTGTCCCCAGGTCTAAAATAATATACTGTGTTGTGTTCGTGAGTCTGATGTTTGTGCCAGTGTGTGTTTCCTATGAGTCTGGTCTGTCTGTCACTGTGTCTCTATCTCCCTCTCTCTCTGCTTCTCATTTTCTCATCTCCCGCCTTAAATCAATCCATCTACTTCTCTCCTCTATAAATCTACCCATCTCCCTCCTCTTCTCTTCCTTACCTCCTCTCCCCTTCCCTCCTCCCTCCTCCTCCCCCTCATTACCATTCTGCCCATCTCCTTTCTCTCTCATCTGTCCCCTTTCCTCCTCCTCCTCTCCTCCTCCCCTGTGATCTCTGTGGGAATGGCATTTTTAAAAGAATGCCTCATGCTGTGGCTTTAACCCATTCCTGTGTATGAGTCCACACACACACACACACACACACGGTCCACGCACACACCAATGTCCCGTAAATAAGCACCAGTGTAGCCACTGTCCTGCTGCTCTGTGAATCAACAAGAATAATTAAAATGACAAGCAGATTCTCAACAGTGACCACTGAGATGAAGCTGTGTGTCATTGGTGGTCACTGGAATGACACAGAACGAGTCAGGCTAATTCGCTTTAGAAAGACCCTGTAGCCATATTGTATAAGCAGTAATCTATCTCTCTCTCTCTCTCTCTCTCTCTCCCTCCCTCCCCCAGGGTGATGGAACATTCTGACTCTAACCGGATGTCGACCCAGAACATCGGCATAGTGTTCGGTCCCACCCTGATGCGCCCGGAGAGGGACAATGTTAACATGGCCATCAACATGGTCTACCAGAACCAGGCCGTGGAGCTCATTCTCAATGAGTTTGACCGTATCTTCAGACCCAGCAACTTTACATCCCTCTGACATCCAGTCAGCCCAGGAAACCGAACCTACAACCCACCCAGCCCCAAGGACCCAGTCAGCCCAGAACACCGAACCTAGAACCCACCCAGCCCCAAGGACCCAGTCAGCACAGAACACCGAACCTAGAACACACCCAGCCCCAAGGACCCAGTCAGCACAGAACACCGAACCTAGAACACACCCAGCCCCAAGGACCCAGTCAGCACAGAACACCAAACCTAGAACACACCCAGCCCCAAGGACCCAGTCAGCACAGAACACCAAACCTAGAACACACCCAGCCCCAAGGACCCAGTCAGCACAGAACACCGAACCTAGAACACACCCAGCCCCAAGGACCCAGTCAGCACAGAACACCGAACCTAGAACCCACCCAGCCCCAAGGACCCAGTCAGCACAGAACACCGAACCTAGAACCCACCCAGCCCCAAGGACCCAGTCTAGAGCCCATCCAGCCCCATCCCAACCAGCCTGAACCCAACTCAGTGACCTGAACCATCTTTGGACCCAACCCCTCTGGTACTGTATCCTCCAACACCCAAACCCAGCCTGAGCCAAACACAGAGACCAGAACCGGCAGAACCAGACATGCTGTGAAAGGGACACCAGCTTCACCTCGCGTTCTTCTTACTTACTCCCTGTAGTATCAACTAGTGGTAAAAACATAGGTGGGTAAACTGCATTACACCCCCTGGTATCAACACCAGCTTAACTCACCTCATCCCACGGCACGGAGAAAGACCCGGGAACGGGAGGAAAAGCCCATATGGATAATGTACAGTATGTTTCCTTATCTCCTGTTGTAGTGTAGTAGCAACTACAGCCCAACTCGCCTCCGCCAAACACAACGGCAACTACAAGCTGTTTTATCATTGTGCCACTGTCTATTTGCTGTCTATAATAAAGTTATTGCGAAGTTTTCAAACGTGATCCTTGTCAGACTTTGTGTCGTGACTGGAGAATGAATCCAGACTTTTAAACGACCTTAGTTTGGTTATTATGACAGAGCAATGGAATGCCTATATTATGTACCTCAAGTCTAATTGTATTGGTTTCGTACACATATTATGCAGATGTTATCTCAGATGTAGCGAAATGCTTCTGTTTCTAGCTCCAACCGTGCAGTATACCTAACAATACACACAAATCCCCCCCAAAAATGAATATAAATATACTGTACATTGAGTGTACAAAACATTAAGAACACCTTCCTAATATTGAGTTGCAAAAAAAAAGGTGTTAGGTGAACAATAGGAAGGTAAAGAAATAAACAGTAAAAAGACAAGCTATATACAGTAGAGAGGCTATATACAGTAGAGGCTATATACAGTAGAGAGGCTATATACAGTAGAGAGGCTATATACAGTAGAGAGGCTATATACAGTAGTGAGGCTGTATACAGTAGAGAGGCTATATACAGTAGAGGCTATATACAGTAGAGAGGCTATATACAGTAGTGAGGCTGTATACAGTAGAGAGGCTGTATACAGTAGAGAGGCTATATACAGTAGAGAGGCTATATACAGTAGAGAGGCTATATACAGTAGAGAGGCTATATACAGTAGTCAGGCTATATACAGTAGTGAGGCTATATACAGTAGAGAGGCTATATACAGTAGAGAGGCTATATACAGTAGTGAGGCTATATACAGTAGAGAGGCTATATACAGTAGAGGGGCTATAAACAGTAGTGAGGCTATATACAGTAGTGAGGCTATATACAGTAGAGAGGCTATATACAGTAGTGAGGCTATATACAGTAGTGAGGCTATATACAGTAGAGAGGCTATATACAGTAGAGGGGCTATATACAGTAGTGAGGCTATATACAGTAGAGAGGCTATATACAGTAGTGAGGCTATATACAGTAGAGAGGCTATATACAGTAGTGAGGCTATATACAGTAGAGAGGCTATATACAGTAGTGAGGCTATATACAGTAGTGAGGCTATATACAGTAGAGAGGCTATATACAGTAGAGAGGCTATATACAGTAGCTAGGCTACATACAGACACCGGTTAGTCGGGCTGATTGAGGTAGTATGTACATGTAGATATGGTTCAAGTGACTATGCATATATGATGAACAGAGAGAGTTTAGCAGATGTTAATGCGAGTGTAGCGAAATGCTTGTGCTTCTAGTTCCGACAGTGCAGTAATATCTAACATGTAATATCTAACAATTTCACAACAAATACCTAATACACACACATCTAAGTAAAGGAATGTAATTTAGAATATATAAATATATGGAGGAGTAATGTCTTAGTGGCATAGACTAAGATACAGTAGATAGTATAGAAAAAATGTATAGTATATACATTTGAGATGAGTAATGTAAGATATGTAAACATTATTAAAGGGGCATTATTTAAAGTGTCTAGTGATCCATTTATTAAAGTGGCCAATGATTTCAAGTCTGTATGTAGGCAGCAGCCTCTCTGTGTTAGTGTTTAACAGTCTGATGGCCTTGAGATAGAAGCTGTTTTTAAGTCTCTCGGTCTCTGCTTTGATGCACCTGTACTGACCTCTCCATCTGGATGATAGCGGGGTGAACAGGCAGTGGCTCGGGTGGTTGTTATCCTTGATTATCTTTTTGGCCTTCCTGTGACATCGGGTGGTGTAGGTGTCCTGGAGGGCAGGTATGCGTTGTGCAGACCTCACTACCCTTTATTTTTTTATTTTTTTTATTTTACCTTTATTTAACCCCGGTGATGCGTTGTGCAGACCTCACTACCCTCTAGAGAGTCCTGCGGTTGAGTGCGGTGCAGTTGCCGTACCAGGCGGTGATACAGCCCAACAGGATGAATCTGTAAAAGTTTGTGAGGATTTTAGGTGACAAGCCAAATTTCTTCAGCCTCCTGAGGTTGAAGAGAGCCTGTTGCACCTTCTTCACCACACTGTCTGTGTGGGTGGACCAATTCAGTTTGTCAGTGATGTGTACGCCGATGAACTTAAAACTTTCCACCCTCTCCACTACTGTCCCGTTGATGTGGATAGGGGGATGTTCCCGCTACTGTTTCCTGAAGTCCACGATCATCTCCTTTGTTTTATTGACGTTGAGTGAGAGGTTATTTTCCTGACACCTCACTCCCAGAACCCTCACCTCCTCCATGTAGGCTGTCTCATCGTTATTGGAAATCAAGCCTACCATTGTTGTTTCAAAATATCAATAGAAAAGGTGTGTACAGCAGTAGTTATATAGGAAGAGTCTTGACTAGAATACAGCATACACATATAAAGTGGGTAAAACAGTATGTAAACAGTGACCAGTGTTCCATGTCTATGTATATAGGGCAGCAGCCTCTAAGGTGCAGGGTTGAATAACCGGGTGGTAGCTGGCTAGTAACAGTGACTAAGGTTCAGGGTAGAGTACCCGGTGGTAGCCGGCTAGTGACAGTGACTAAGGTTCAGGGTAGAGTACACGGTGGTAGTCGACTAGTGACTGACTAAGGTTCAGGGTAGAGTACCCGGTGGTAGTCGACTAGTGACTGACTAAGGTTCAGGGTAGAGTACCCGGTGGTAGTCGACTAGTGACAGTGACTAAGGTTCAGGGTAGAGTACCCGGTGGTAGCCGGCTAGTGACAGTGACTAAGGTTCAGGGTAGAGTACACGGTGGTAGTCGACTAGTGACTGACTAAGGTTCAGGGTAGAGTACCCGGTGGTAGTCGACTAGTGATAGTGACTAAGGTTCAGGGTAGAGTACCCGGTGGTAGTCGACTAGTGACAGTGACTAAGGTTCAGGGTAGAGTACCCGGTGGTAGTCGACTAGTGATAGTGACTAAGGTTCAGGGTAGAGTACCCGGCGGTAGTCGACTAGTGACAGTGACTAAGGTTCAGGGTAGAGTACCCGGCGGTAGTCGACTAGTGACAGTGACTAAGGTGCAGGGTTGAGTAACCGGGTGGTAGTCGACTAGTGACATAACAACTTGATTGTGAAACGTCCTATCATGAGGAAATGACTTCAGAGTGCTAGGTGATACTTGTTCTGCGGTGCTGGGGAATAGTGAACTATAGTTCAACTAGTAAATACACTTGGTGGCAGTTGAACTAAATTCAAATCTTGGTAGTATCTTCCGTAGCTAAGTACTTTTTTTGCCATGTAGTGGTGTAGCTTACTACTGGAACTAAGCAGTACTTATTTTGCCATGTAGTGGTGTAGCTTACTACTGGAACTAAGCAGTACTTATTTTGCCATGTAGTGGTGTAGCTTACTACTGGAACTAAGCAGTACTTATTTTGCCATGTAGTGGTGTAGCTTACTACTGGAACTAAGCAGTACTTATTTTGCCATGTAGTGGTGTAGCTTACTACTGGAACTAAGCAGTACTTATTTTGCCATGTAGTGGTGTAGCTTACTACTGGAACTAAGCAGTACTTATTTTTGCAAAAAGAGAATAATACAGCATCAGACCTGCCTAATTCTCACTTGAAATAGTTGTTGTTTATTAATAGGCTACATTCTACATCCTGTTAACACCTGACCCCAGGGTTATTGGGGTGGCAGATGGCCTAGTGGTTAGAGTGTTGGACTAGTAACCGGAAGGTTCTGAGCTGACAAGGTAAAAAATCATAAAACCATAACAAGGCATTTAACCCACTGTTCCTAGGCTGTCGTTCTGCCCCTGAACAAGGCATTTAACCCACTGTTCCTAGGCTGTCGTTCTGCCCCTGAACAAGGCATTTAACCTACTGTTCCTAGGCTGTCGTTCTGCCCCTGAACAAGGCATTTAACCCACTGTTCCTAGGCTGTCGTTCTGCCCCTGAACAAGGCATTTAACCCACTGTTCCTAGGCTGTCGTTCTGCCCCTGAACAAGGCATTTAACCCACTGTTCCTAGGCTGTCGTTCTGCCCCTGAACAAGGCATTTAACCCACTGTTCCTAGGCTGTCGTTCTGCCCCCCTGAACAAGGCAGTTAACCCACTGTTCCTAGGCTGTCGTTCTGCCCCTGAACAAGGCAGTTAACCCACTGTTCCTAGGCTGTCGTTCTGCCCCTGAACAAGGCATTTAACCCACTGTTCCTAGGCTGTCGTTCTGCCCCTGAACAAGGCAGTTAACACACTGTTCTTACACCGTCATTGAAAATAAGAATTTGTTCTTAACTGACTTGCCAAGTTAAATAAAATATATTCCTGCAATTTGCAGTCTATGACATTTCAGATTTAAATATGATAATCTATCACAAAGTAGTTTGGATTTAGTGAATTACTTTTTCAGAGTAGCTTTAGTTAAGTAACCTATATTTTTAGTGTAGCTTAACTTTTTGTAGTGTGATGTAATTGGTAGTTTGGTAAACTATGATTTCAGAGTAGCTCCCCCAACACCGTTCTTTTGCGTATTAATTTCAGGCTTTGGGTTAGAGTGTTGGCCGTTGTCTAACAGCAGACTTGGGTTCAAATACTATTGGAAATCATCAAATGCTTTAAGCGCTTGCTCTAGCCTGCCTGGAGTGCCAGCCTGCCAGGTGGGTAGGGTTTACGGTATTGGGACTTGTCTATTGGTCCATTTAAACCAGGCGTGATCAATCAAGCACAGATAAAGTATTTGAAAGATTTGAAATAGTATGTGAACCCAGGTCTGTTAATAGTGGATTGAGTTAAGCGTGAGAAATTCTAGAAGTGTGGAGGTATGTATGTACGCCTCTTCAGAGACAGCTAGGGCAGACAGCTACCCTGTGATTGGTGGAAACCAAAAACAAAAGAGGAACTAGAAATGCAGATATTTAAAGGGATACTTCGGGATTTGGCAACGACGCCCTTTATCTACTTCCTCAGAGTCAGTTGAACTTGTGGATACCATTTTTATGTCTCTGCGTGTCGTTTCGACATCCTTCATACTGGATGCAGAGACATAAAAATGGGTCCATAAGTTCTTCTGACTCTGGGGAAGTAGATGAAGGCCCCCAAAAATCCTGAAGTATCCTATTAAAATGTGGATTTACCCAAAATGAACTCCCTCTGAAGGTTGTTAATACTGTGGGTTTGGTAATACTGTGGGTTTGGTAATACTGTGGGTTTGGTAATACTGTGGGTTTGGTAATACTGAGGGTTTGGTAATACTGTGGGTTTGGTAATACTGTGGGTTTGGTAATACTGTGGGTTTGGTAATACTGTGGGTTTGGTAATACTGTGGGTTTGGTAATACTGTGGGTTTGGTAATACTGTGGGTTTGGTAATACTGTGGGTTTGGTAATACTGAGGGTTTGGTAATACTGTGGGTTTGGTAATACTGAGGGTTTGGTAATACTGTGGGTTTGGTAATACTGTGGGTTTGGTAATACTGTGGGTTTGGTAATACTGAGGGTTTGGTAATACTGTGGGTTTGGTAATACTGAGGGTTTGGTAATACTGTGGGTTTGGTAATACTGTGGGTTTGGTAATACTGTGGGTTTGGTAATACTGAGGGTTTGGTAATACTGTGGGTTTGGTAATACTGTGGGTTTGGTAATACTGAGGGTTTGGTAATACTGTGGGTTTGGTAATACTGAGGGTTTGGTAATACTGAGGGTTTGGTAATACTGTGGGTTTGGTAATACTGTGGGTTTGGTAATACTGTGGGATTGGTAATACTGAGGGTTTGGTAATACTGTGGGTTTGGTAATACTGTGGGTTTGGTAATACTGTGGGTTTGGTAATACTGTGGGTTTGGTAATACTGTGGGTTTGGTAATACTGAGGGTTTGGTAATACTGTGGGTTTGGTAATACTGAGGGTTTGGTAATACTGTGGGTTTGGTAATACTGTGGGTTTGGTAATACTGTGGGTTTGGTAATACTGTGGGTTTGGTAATACTGTGGGTTTGGTAATACTGAGGGTTTGGTAATACTGTGGGTTTGGTAATACTGTGGGTTTGGTAATACTGTGGGTTTGGTAATACTGAGGGTTTGGTAATACTGTGGGTTTGGTAATACTGTGGGTTTGGTAATACTGTGGGTTTGGTAATACTGAGGGTTTGGTAATACTGTGGGTTTGGTAATACTGAGGGTTTGGTAATACTGTGGGTTTGGTAATACTGTGGGTTTGGTAATACTGT